>NW_026621931.1:0-38992 GCF_003711565.1 Takifugu flavidus | reverse complement strand
TAATGGTTCAGTTATACATCTTTTCCGCCTGATGGACCTGGACCAGTGAATTACACAGTCTCTGGTCTCAGAGCTGGAACTGAGTACATATTCGCTCTTCACTGAGGTTAGCGGGGTCACCAGCACAGGGGTCAATCTGACTGCTGTCACAGGTCAGATACAGTTTTTTATTCAATTAAAACATTTACTTCAAATTTGTCATGTAAAAAGAAAGATAATGACTTGACTAACTAGCCTTTTATACACATAAAATTGAATTATATTGATACACAGATGGAAAACACAACCCAATTTCAAAGAGTTTTGTGGAAAAAGTCCAGTTTTAACACCTGATTTCATATCTGTTTTCAGCTCCCCTGAACACAGACAGCTTCAGTCTAACTGGACAAAATGAGACCAGCATCAGTCTGCAGTGGAATAAAGTCAACAACCACAGTTTTATTTCTGCTGCAGTTTAATGGTTCAGTGATAAACGTTCTTCCACCTGATGGACCTGGACCAGTGAATTACACAGTCTCTGGTCTCAGAGCTGGAACTGAGTACATATTCATGCTCTTCACTGAGGTTAGCGGGGTCACCAGCACAGGGGTCAATCTGACTGCTGTCACAGGTCAGATACAGTTTTTTATTCAATTATAAACATTTACTTCATTCAATTTTTCATGTAAAAAGAAAGATAATGACTTGACTAGCCTTTTATACACATAAAATTGAATTAATTGATACACAGATGGAAAACACAACCCAATTTCAAAGAGTTTTGTGGAAAAAGTCCAGTTTTAAACACTTGATTTCATGTCTGTTTCAGCTCCCCTGAACACAGACAGCTTCAGTCTAACTGGACAAAATGAGACCAGCATCAGTCTGCAGTGGAATAAAGTCAACAACCACAGTTTTATTCTGCAGTTTAATGGTTCAGTGATAAACGTTCTTCCACCTGATGGACCTGGACCAGTGAATTACACAGTCTCTGGTCTCAGAGCTGAAACTGAGTACATATTCATGCTCTTCACTGTGGTTAACGGGGTCACCAGCACAGGGGTCAATCTGACTGCTGTCACAGGTCAGATACAGTTTTTTATTCAATAAACAAAGTTTTTCTTCCTTCATAGTCATTAAAAAGAAAGATAATGACTTGACTAGCCTTTTATACACATAAAATTGAATTATATTGATACACAGATGGAAAACACAACCCAATTTCAAAGAGTTTTGTGGAAAAAGTCCAGTTTTAACACCTGATTTCATGTCTGTTTTCAGCTCCCCTGAACACAGACAGCTTCAGTCTAACTGGACAAAATGAGACCAGCATCAGTCTGCAGTGGAATAAAGTCAACAACCACAGTTTTATTCTGCAGTTTAATGGTTCAGTGATAAACGTTCTTCCACCTGATGGACCTGGACCAGTGAATTACACAGTCTCTGGTCTCAGAGCTGGAACTGAGTACATATTCACGCTCTTCACTGTGGTTAACGGGGTCACCAGCACAGGGGTCAATCTGACTGCTGTCACAGGTCAGATACAGTTTTTTATTCATATAAAAATTACACTTTACTTCAAATTTTGTCTTGTAAAAAGAAAGATAATGACTTGACTAGCCTTTTATACACATAAAATTGAATTATATTGATACACAGATGGAAAACACAACCCAATTTTAAAGAGTTTTGTGGAAAAAGTCCAGTTTTAACACCTGATTTCATGTCTGTTTTCAGCTCCCCTGAACACAGACAGCTTCAGTCTAACTGGACAAAATGAGACCAGCATCAGTCTGCAGTGGAATAAAGTCAACAACCACAGTTTTATTCTGCAGTTTAATGGTTCAGTGATAAACGTTCTTCCACCTGATGGACCTGGACCAGTGAATTACACAGTCTCTGGTCTCAGAGCTGGAACTGAGTACATATTCATGCTCTTCACTGAGGTTAGCGGGGTCACCAGCACAGGGGTCAATCTGACTGCTGTCACAGGTCAGATACAGTTTTTTATTCAATTATAAACATTTACTTCAAATTTTGTCTTGTAAAAGAAAGATAATGACTTGACTAGCCTTTTATACACATAAAATTGAATTATATTGATAAACAGATGGAAAACACAACCCAATTTCAAAGAGTTTTGTGGAAAAAGTCCAGTTTTAACACTTGATTTCATGTCTGTTTTCAGCTCCCCTGAACACAGACAGCTTCAGTCTAACTGGACAAAATGAGACCAGCATCAGTCTGCAGTGGAATAAAGTCAACAACCACAGTTTTATTCTGCAGTTTAATGGTTCAGTGATAAACGTTCTTCCACCTGATGGACCTGGACCAGTGAATTACACAGTCTCTGGTCTCAGAGCTGGAACTGAGTACATATTCATGCTCTTCACTGAGGTTAACGGGGTCACCAGCACAGGGGTCAATCTGACTGCTGTCACAGGTCAGATACAGTTTTTTATTCAATTATAAACATTTACTTCAAATTTTGTCATGTAAAAAGAAAGATAATGACTTGACTAGCCTTTTATACACATAAAATTGAATTATATTGATACACAGATGGAAAACACAACCCAATTTCAAAGAGTTTTGTGGAAAAAGTCCAGTTTTAACACCTGATTTCATGTCTGTTTTCAGCTCCCCTGAACACAGACAGCTTCAGTCTAACTGGACAAAATGAGACCAGCATCAGTCTGCAGTGGAATAAAGTCAACAACCACAGTTTTATTCTGCAGTTTAATGGTTCAGTGATAAACGTTCTTCCACCTGATGGACCTGGACCAGTGAATTACACAGTCTCTGGTCTCAGAGCTGAAACTGAGTACATATTCATGCTCTTCACTGAGGTTAACGGGGTCAGAGCACACAGGGTCAATCTGACTGCTGTCACAGGTCAGATACAGTTTTTTATTCAATTCTAAACATTTACTTCAAATTTTGTCATGTAAAAAGAAAGATAATGACTTGACTAGCCTTTTATACACATAAAATTGAATTATATTGATACACAGATGGAAAACACAACCCAATTTCAAAGAGTTTTGTGGAAAAAGTCCAGTTTATCACCTGATTTCATGTCTGTTTTCAGCTCCCCTGAACACAGACAGCTTCAGTCTAACTGGACAAAATGAGACCAGCATCAGTCTGCAGTGGAATAAAGTCAACAACCACAGTTTTATTCTGCAGTTTAATGGTTCAGTGATAAACGTTCTTCCACCTGATGGACCTGGACCAGTGAATTACACAGTCTCTGGTCTCAGAGCTGGAACTGAGTACATATTCATGCTCTTCACTGAGGTTACGGGGTCAGAAGCACAGGGGTCAATCTGACTGCTGTCACAGGTCAGATACAGTTTTTTATTCAATTATAAACATTTACTTCAAATTTTGTCATGTAAAAAGAAAGATAATGACTTGACTAGCCTTTTATACACATAAAATTGAATTATATTGATACACAGATGGAAAACACAACCCAATTTCAAAGAGTTTTGTGGAAAAAGTCCAGTTTTAACACCTGATTTCATGTCTGTTTTCAGCTCCCCTGAACACAGACAGCTTCAGTCTAACTGGACAAAATGAGACCAGCATCAGTCTGCAGTGGAATAAAGTCAACAACCACAGTTTTATTCTGCAGTTTAATGGTTCAGTGATAAACGTTCTTCCACCTGATGGACCTGGACCAGTGAATTACACAGTCTCTGGTCTCAGAGCTGAAACTGAGTACATATTCATGCTCTTCACTGAGGTTAGCGGGGTCAGAAGCACAGGGGTCAATCTGACTGCTGTCACAGGTCAGATACAGTTTTTTATTCATATACAAAGTTTTTCTTCCTTCATAGTCATTAAAAAGAAAGATAATGACTTGACTAGCCTTTTATACACATAAAATTGAATTATATTGATACACAGATGGAAAACACAACCCAATTTCAAAGAGTTTTGTGGAAAAAGTCCAGTTTTAACATTTGATTTCATGTCTGTTTTCAGCTCCCCTGAACACAGACAGCTTCAGTCTAACTGGACAAAATGAGACCAGCATCAGTCTGCAGTGGAATAAAGTCAACAACCACAGTTTTATTCTGCAGTTTAATGGTTCAGTGATAAACGTTCTTCCACCTGATGGACCTGGACCAGTGAATTACACAGTCTCTGGTCTCAGAGCTGGAACTGAGTACATATTCATGCTCTTCACTGAGGTTAGCGGGGTCACCAGCACAGGGGTCAATCTGACTGCTGTCACAGGTCAGATACAGTTTTTTATTCAATTATAAACATTTACTTCAAATTTTGTCATGTAAAAAGAAAGATAATGACTTGACTAGCCTTTTATACACATAAATTGAATTATATTGATACACAGATGGAAACACAACCCAATTTAAAGAGTTTTGTGGAAAAAGTCCAGTTTTAACACTTGATTTCATGTCTGTTTTCAGCTCCCCTGAACACAGACAGCTTCAGTCTAACTGGACAAAATGAGACCAGCATCAGTCTGCAGTGGAATAAAGTCAACAACCACAGTTTTATTCTGCAGTTTAATGGTTCAGTGATAAACGTTCTTCCACCTGATGGACCTGGACCAGTGAATTACACAGTCTCTGGTCTCAGAGCTGGAACTGAGTACATATTCATGCTCTTCACTGAGGTTAGCGGGGTCACAGCAGAGGGGTCAATCTGGCTGCTGTCACAGGTCAGATACAGTTTTTTATTCAATTATAAACATTTACTTCAAATTTTGTCATGTAAAAAGAAAGATAATGACTTGACTAGCCTTTTATACACATAAAATTGAATTATATTGATACACAGATGGAAAACACAACCCAATTTCAAAGAGTTTTGTGGAAAAAGTCCAGTTTTAACACCTGATTTCATGTCTGTTTTCAGCTCCCCTGAACACAGACAGCTTCAGTCTAACTGGACAAAATGAGACCAGCATCAGTCTGCAGTGGAATAAAGTCAACAACCACAGTTTTATTCTGCAGTTTAATGGTTCAGTGATAAACGTTCTTCCACCTGATGGACCTGGACCAGTGAATTACACAGTCTCTGGTCTCAGAGCTGGAACTGAGTACATATTCATGCTCGTCACTGTGGTTAACGGGGTCACCAGCACAGGGGTCAATCTGACTGCTGTCACAGGTCAGATAGTTTTTATTCAATTATAAACATTTACTTCAAATTTGTCTTGTAAAAAGAAAGATAATGACTTGACTAGCCTTTTATACACATAAAATTGAATTATATTGATACACAGATGGAAAACACAACCCAATTTCAAAGAGTTTTGTGGAAAAAGTCCAGTTTTAACACTTGATTTCATGTCTGTTTTCAGCTCCCCTGAACACAGACAGCTTCAGTCTAACTGGACAAAATGAGACCAGCATCAGTCTGCAGTGGAATAAAGTCAACAACCACAGTTTTATTCTGCAGTTTAATGGTTCAGTGATAAACGTTCTTCCACCTGATGGACCTGGACCAGTGAATTACACAGTCTCTGGTCTCAGAGCTGAAACTGAGTACATATTCATGCTCTTCACTGAGGTTAACGGGGTCACCAGCACAGGGGTCAATCTGACTGCTGTCACAGGTCAGATACAGTTTTTTATTCATATACAAAGTTTTTCTTCCTTCATAGTCATTAAAAAGAAAGATAATGACTTGACTAGCCTTTTATACACATAAAATTGAATTATATTGATACACAGATGGAAAACACAACCCAATTTCAAAGAGTTTTGTGGAAAAAGTCCAGTTTTAACACCTGATTTCATGTTGTTTTCAGCTCCCCTGAACACAGACAGCTTCAGTCTAACTGGACAAAATGAGACCAGCATCAGTCTGCAGTGGAATAAAGTCAACAACCACAGTTTTATTCTGCAGTTAATGGTTCAGTGATAAACGTTCTTCCACCTGATGGACCTGGACCAGTGAATTACACAGTCTCTGGTCTCAGAGCTGGAACTGAGTACATTTTCATGCTCTTCACTGAGGTTAGCGGGGTCACCAGCACAGGGGTCAATCTGACTGCTGTCACAGGTCAGATACAGTTTTTTATTCAATTATAAACATTTACTTCAAATTTTGTCATGTAAAAAGAAAGATAATGACTTGACTAGCCTTTTATACACATAAAATGGAATTATATTGATACACAGATGGAAAACACAACCCAATTTCAAAGAGTTTTGTGGAAAAAGTCCAGTTTTAACACTTGATTTCATGTCTGTTTTCAGCTCCCCTGAACACAGACAGCTTCAGTCTAACTGGACAAAATGAGACCAGCATCAGTCTGCAGTGGAATAAAGTCAACAACCACAGTTTTATTCTGCAGTTTAATGGTTCAGTGATATACATTCTTCCACCTGATGGACCTGGACCAGTGAATTACACAGTCTCTGGTCTCAGAGCTGAAACTGAGTACATATTCATGCTCTTCACTGTGGTTAACGGGGTCACCAGCACAGGGGTCAATCTGACTGCTGTCACAGGTCAGATACAGTTTTTTATTCATATACAAAGTTTTCTTCCTTCATAGTCATTAAAAAGAAAGATAATGACTTGACTAGCCTTTTATACACATCAAATTGAATTATATTGATACACAGATGGAAAACACAACCCAATTTCAAAGAGTTTTGTGGAAAAAGTCCAGTTTTAACACCTGATTTCATGTCTGTTTTCAGCTCCCCTGAACACAGACAGCTTCAGTCTAACTGGACAAAATGAGACCAGCATCAGTCTGCAGTGGAATAAAGTCAACAACCACAGTTTTATTCTGCAGTTTAATGGTTCAGTGATAAACGTTCTTCCACCTGATGGACCTGGACCAGTGAATTACACAGTCTCTGGTCTCAGAGCTGGAACTGAGTACATATTCATGCTCTTCACTGTGGTTAGCGGGGTCACCAGCACAGGGGTCAATCTGACTGCTGTCACAGGTCAGATACAGTTTTTTATTCAATTATAAACATTTACTTCAAATTTTGTCATGTAAAAAGAAAGATAATGACTTGACTAGCCTTTTATACACATAAAATTGAATTATATTGATACACAGATGGAAACACAACCCAATTTCAAAGAGTTTGTGGAAAAAGTCCAGTTTTAACACTTGATTTCATGTCTGTTTTCAGCTCCCCTGAACACAGACAGCTTCAGTCTAACTGGACAAAATGAGACCAGCATCAGTCTGCAGTGGAATAAAGTCAACAACCACAGTTTTATTCTGCAGTTTAATGGTTCAGTGATAAACGTTCTTCCACCTGATGGACTTGGACCAGTGAATTACACAGTCTCTGGTCTCAGAGCTGAAACTGAGTACATATTCATGCTCTTCACTGTGGTTAACGGGGTCACCAGCACAGGGGTCAATCTGACTGCTGTCACAGGTCAGATACAGTTTTTATTCATATACAAAGTTTTTCTTCCTTCATAGTCATTAAAAAGAAAGATAATGACTTGACTAGCCTTTTATACACATAAAATTGAATTATATTGATACACAGATGGAAAACACAACCCAATTTCAAAGAGTTTTGTGGAAAAAGTCCAGTTTTAACACCTGATTTCATGTCTGTTTTCAGCTCCCCTGAACACAGACAGCTTCAGTCTAACTGGACAAAATGAGACCAGCATCAGTCTGCAGTGGAATAAAGTCAACAACCACAGTTTTATTCTGCAGTTTAATGGTTCAGTGATAAACGTTCTTCCACCTGATGGACCTGGACCAGTGAATTACACAGTCTCTGGTCTCAGAGCTGGAACTGAGTACATATTCACGCTCTTCACTGAGGTTAGCGGGGTCACCAGCACAGGGGTCAATCTGACTGCTGTCACAGGTCAGATACAGTTTTTTATTCAATTATAAACATTTACTTCAAATTTTGTCATGTAAAAAGAAAGATAATGACTTGACTAGCCTTTATACACATAAAATTGAATTATATTGATACACAAATGGAAAAACACAACCCAATTTCAAAGAGTTTTGTGGAAAAAGTCCAGTTTTAACACTTGATTTCATGTCTGTTTTCAGCTCCCCTGAACACAGACAGCTTCAGTCTAACTGGACAAAATGAGACCAGCATCAGTCTGCAGTGGAATAAAGTCAACAACCACAGTTTTATTCTGCAGTTTAATGGTTCAGTGATAAACGTTCTTCCACCTGATGGACCTGGACCAGTGAATTACACAGTCTCTGGTCTCAGAGCTGAAACTGAGTACATATTCATGCTCTTCACTGTGGTTAGCGGGGTCACCAGCACAGGGGTCAATCTGACTGCTGTCACAGGTCAGATACAGTTTTTCATTCATATACAAAGTTTTTCTTCCTTCATAGTCATTAAAAAGAAAGATAATGACTTGACTAGCCTTTTATACACATAAAATTGAATTATATTGATACACAGATGGAAAACACAAACCAATTTCAAAGAGTTTTGTGGAAAAAGTCCAGTTTTAACACTTGATTTCATGTCTGTTTTCAGCTCCCCTGAACACAGACAGCTTCAGTCTAACTGGACAAAATGAGACCAGCATCAGTCTGCAGTGGAATAAAGTCAACAACCACAGTTTTATTCTGCAGTTTAATGGTTCAGTGATAAACGTTCTTCCACCTGATGGACCTGGACCAGTGAATTACACAGTCTCTGGTCTCAGAGCTGGAACTGAGTACATATTCATGCTCTTCACTGAGGTTAGCGGGGTCAGAAGCAGAGGGGTCAATCTGGCTGCTGTCACAGGTCAGATACAGTTTTTTATTCAATTATAAACATTTACTTCAAATTTTGTCATGTAAAAAGAGATAATGACTTGACTAGCCTTTTATACACATAAAATTGAATTATATTGATACACAAATGGAAAACACAACCCAATTTCAAAGAGTTTTGTGGAAAAAGTCCAGTTTTAACACTTGATTTCATGTCTGTTTTCAGCTCCCCTGAACACAGACAGCTTCAGTCTAACTGGACAAAATGAGACCAGCATCAGTCTGCAGTGGAATAAAGTCAACAACCACAGTTTTATTCTGCAGTTTAATGGTTCAGTGATAAACGTTCTTCCACCTGATGGACCTGGACCAGTGAATTACACAGTCTCTGGTCTCAGAGCTGAAACTGAGTACATATTCATGCTCTTCACTGTGGTTAGCGGGGTCACCAGCACAGGGGTCAATCTGACTGCTGTCACAGGTCAGATACAGTTTTTCATTCATATACAAAGTTTTTCTTCCTTCATAGTCATTAAAAAGAAAGATAATGACTTGACTAGCCTTTTATACACATAAAATTGAATTATATTGATACACAGATGGAAAACACAACCCAATTTCAAAGAGTTTTGTGGAAAAAGTCCAGTTTTAACACCTGATTTCATATCTGTTTTCAGCTCCCTGAACACAGACAGCTTCAGTCTAACTGGACAAAATGAGACCAGCATCAGTCTGCAGTGGAATAAAGTCAACAACCACAGTTTTATTCTGCAGTTTAATGGTTCAGTGATAAACGTTCTTCCACCTGATGGACCTGGACCAGTGAATTACACAGTCTCTGGTCTCAGAGCTGGAACTGAGTACATATTCATGCTCTTCACTGAGGTTAGCGGGGTCACCAGCACAGGGGTCAATCTGACTGCTGTCACAGGTCAGATACAGTTTTTTATTCAATTATAAACATTTACTTCAAATTTTGTCATGTAAAAAGAAAGATAATGACTTGACTAGCCTTTTATACACATAAAATTGAATTATATTGATACACAGATGGAAAACACAACCAATTTCAAAGAGTTTTGTGGAAAAAGTCCAGTTTTAACACCTGATTTCATGTCTGTTTTCAGCTCCCCTGAACACAGACAGCTTCAGTCTAACTGGACAAAATGAGACCAGCATCAGTCTGCAGTGGAATAAAGTCAACAACCACAGTTTTATTCTGCAGTTTAATGGTTCAGTGATAAACGTTCTTCCACTGATGGACCTGGACCAGTGAATTACACAGTCTCTGGTCTCAGAGCTGAAACTGAGTACATATTCATGCTCTTCACTGTGGTTAACGGGGTCACCAGCACAGGGGTCAATCTGACTGCTGTCACAGGTCAGATACAGTTTTTATTCATATACAAAGTTTTTCTTCCTTCATAGTCATTAAAAAGAAAGATAATGACTTGACTAGCCTTTTATACACATAAAATTGAATTATATTGATACACAGATGGAAAACACAACCCAATTTCAAAGAGTTTTGTGGAAAAAGTCCAGTTTTAACACCTGATTTCATGTCTGTTTTCAGCTCCCCTGAACACAGACAGCTTCAGTCTAACTGGACAAAATGAGACCAGCATCAGTCTGCAGTGGAATAAAGTCAACAACCACAGTTTTATTCTGCAGTTTAATGGTTCAGTGATAAACGTTCTTCCACCTGATGGACCTGGACCAGTGAATTACACAGTCTCTGGTCTCAGAGCTGGAACTGAGTACATATTCATGCTCTTCACTGAGGTTAGCGGGGTCAGAAGCAGAGGGGTCAATCTGGCTGCTGTCACAGGTCAGATACAGTTTTTTATTCAATTATAAACATTTACTTCAAATTTTGTCATGTAAAAAGAAAGATAATGACTTGACTAGCCTTTTATACACATAAAATTGAATTATATTGATACAAAAATGGAAAACACAACCCAATTTCAAAGAGTTTTGTGGAAAAAGTCCAGTTTTAACACTTGATTTCATGTCTGTTTTCAGCCCCTGAACACAGACAGCTTCAGTCTAACTGGACAAAATGAGACCAGCATCAGTCTGCAGTGGAATAAAGTCAACAACCACAGTTTTATTCTGCAGTTTAATGGTTCAGTGATAAACGTTCTTCCACCTGATGGACCTGGACCAGTGAATTACACAGTCTCTGGTCTCAGAGCTGAAACTGAGTACATATTCATGCTCTTCACTGTGGTTAACGGGGTCACCAGCACAGGGGTCAATCTGACTGCTGTCACAGGTCAGATACAGTTTTTATTCATATACAAAGTTTTTCTTCATAGTCATTAAAAAGAAAGATAATGACTTGACTAGCCTTTATACACATAAAATGAATTATATTGATACACAGATGGATACATAAAACACAACCCAATTTCAAAGAGTTTTGTGGAAAAAGTCCAGTTTTAACACCTGATTTCATGTCTGTTTTCAGCTCCCCTGAACACAGACAGCTTCAGTCTAACTGGACAAAATGAGACCAGCATCAGTCTGCAGTGGAATAAAGTCAACAACCACAGTTTTATTCTGCAGTTTAATGGTTCAGTGATAAACGTTCTTCCACTGATGGACCTGGACCAGTGAATTACACAGTCTCTGGTCTCAGAGCTGGAACTGAGTACATATTCATGCTCTTCACTGAGGTTAGCGGGGTCAGAAGCAGAGGGGTCAATCTGGCTGCTGTCACAGGTCAGATACAGTTTTTTATTCAATTATAAACATTTACTTCAAATTTTGTCATGTAAAAAGAAAGATAATGACTTGACTAGCCTTTTATACACATAAAATTGAATTATATTGATACAAAAATGGAAAACACAACCCAATTTCAAAGAGTTTTGTGGAAAAAGTCCAGTTTTAACACTTGATTTCATGTCTGTTTTCAGCTCCCCTGAACACAGACAGCTTCAGTCTAACTGGACAAAATGAGACCAGCATCAGTCTGCAGTGGAATAAAGTCAACAACCACAGTTTTATTCTGCAGTTTAATGGTTCAGTGATAAACGTTCTTCCACCTGATGGACCTGGACCAGTGAATTACACAGTCTCTGGTCTCAGAGCTGAAACTGAGTACATATTCATGCTCTTCACTGTGGTTAACGGGGTCACCAGCACAGGGGTCAATCTGACTGCTGTCACAGGTCAGATACAGTTTTTTATTCATATACAAAGTTTTTCTTCCTTCATAGTCATTAAAAAGAAAGATAATGACTTGACTAGCCTTTTATACACATAAAATTGAATTATATTGATACACAGATGGAAAACACAACCCAATTTTAAAAGTTTTATGGAAAAAGTCCAGTTTTAACACCTGATTTCATGTCTGTTTTCAGCTCCCCTGAACACAGACAGCTTCAGTCTAACTGGACAAAATGAGACCAGCATCAGTCTGCAGTGGAATAAAGTCAACAACCACAGTTTTATTCTGCAGTTTAATGGTTCAGTGATATACATTCTTCCGCCTGATGGACCTGGACCAGTGAATTACACAGTCTCTGGTCTCAGAGCTGGAACTGAGTACATATTCATGCTCTTCACTGTGGTTAACGGGGTCACCAGCACAGGGGTCAATCTGACTGCTGTCACAGGTCAGATACAGTTTTTATTCAATTATAAACATTTACTTCAAATTTTGTCATGTAAAAAGAAAGATAATGACTTGACTAGCCTTTTATACACATAAAATTGAATTATATTGATACACAGATGGAAAACACAACCCAATTTCAAAGAGTTTTGTGGGAAAAGTCCAGTTTTAACACTTAATTTCATGTCTGTTTTCAGCTCCCCTGAACACAGACAGCTTCAGTCTAACTGGACAAAATGAGACCAGCATCAGTCTGCAGTGGAATAAAGTCAACAACCACAGTTTTATTCTGCAGTTTAATGGTTCAGTGATAAACGTTCTTCCACCTGATGGACCTGGACCAGTGAATTACACAGTCTCTGGTCTCAGAGCTGAAACTGAGTACATATTCATGCTCTTCACTGAGGTTAGCGGGGTCACCAGCACAGGGGTCAATCTGACTGCTGTCACAGGTCAGATACAGTTTTTTATTCATATACAAAGTTTTTCTTCCTTCATAGTCATTAAAAGAAAGATAATGACTTGACTAGCCTTTATACAATAAAATTGAATTATATTGATACACAGATGGAAACACAACCCAATTTCAAAGAGTTTTGTGGAAAAAGTCCAGTTTTAACACCTGATTTCATGTCTGTTTTCAGCTCCCCTGAACACAGACAGCTTCAGTCTAACTGGACAAAATGAGACCAGCATCAGTCTGCAGTGGAATAAAGTCAACAACCACAGTTTTATTCTGCAGTTCAATGGTTCAGTGATAAACATTCTTCCACCTGATGGACCTGGACCAGTGAATTACACAGTCTCTGGTCTCAGAGCTGAAACTGAGTACATATTCACGCTCTTCACTGTGGTTAACGGGGTCACCAGCACAGGAGCGGTTTGAGAGTCAGCTCTGGTGAGATATTTGATTTTATTTATTATTTTCCTTTGGTTCACTCGATCAAGAGTTTAATCCTCGGCTACACCAACTTTCTCAATGTGATCTTGTCATTTTTCTGAAATCTTTAAACCTTTTCTTGCAGCCTGATATTGACATCTTTGTTTTAAGTAATTATTATTTACTAAAATCTGATGATCATTTTCTCATATGCTTTTTATTTTCACATGTCACCAAAAAATTGGATAGCATCGGAACTTCAAATTTATACACTCATTTCTTTTGGAAATGTTTTCATCTCATTATATGAACTTATTTTCAGTGTTTTTATTCTTTTTAGTCTTTCATTTTGTTTTGATGTCTTTCTGACTTATCTTGTGTCAATATATTCTTCCACATATAAATCTCCAACTCTGCCCCTTCTAATTAAAGCTCAACGTAAGTATTATTTGCTATACTCAAAAATACTCTGAAAGCTGTGGAAATTATGGTTGTTTCAAAAATGCAGTCAAATGCAAAATTGCTGTTTGAGAAAGACTCAGAAATGTGCAGTTTTTTTTAGTTAATGTAAGATTTGTCATAAAAGTTGAAATTGCTGTATAAACGGTCACATTTCCATATAATTTTTTATCTATGTGGACAGGTTATGTTGTCGGATTAAACGTCAGACTTAAGTCTTTGGTGCAGCTGTCAAACACTGACATTGAAAATATTCTGGAGAAGGTGAGACTCACTTGAGTTTTGTTAGTTTGCTTCATTTTATTTGCTTCATTCAATGAATTTGTTTCTGTTAACCCTTTTTATGCCTGTTTTTCTTTTCAATATAGTTCTTGAGGAACAATGGATTACCGTCCCAGGGGGTGTCCCTGAAGGTTACATCTGCTGAAGGCAATGGAGGAATAAATTAAATTCACTGAGATTTTTTGTGATTTGATCACTGAGATCATTGTATGTCTACAAAACCGAATATTATTACAAACATTATACAATGTTTACGACTGTCTATGTTTGAAATGAATCTGCACTTCATAATTACTTAGAATATACTTCTCTTTGGTTTAACCTTATTTTGTATGGTATACACGCTCTGACCTCTAGGTGGTGCTGATTAACTAACTTAATATTGAGGCGTTTTCGTGTGTTTGTCTTCACCGATGTTTTGGGATTTGTTATACTGTGTGAATATTCAGTTGCCGTGCTGAAAAACATATCTACCAATACAAGGCAAGACACTTGTGAGTTAGTTAGTTTTTACTATTCATGCTGAACATTGTCATTGTTAATGTCCAATACTTATATTTTGTTTTGTTATTTTATTTTCTACTGTAGCCTCTTCTTTACCATATAGTGCGAGTTTTACAAAGCAAAAAGCTGTTTTAATGTTGAAAATGTTTGATAACCTGATATGCTGTACCTTTTAATATGCTTTTGATATTTGTAAATAAATTAATGTTATATAACATTGGCCATTTCAACATCTGCTAATGCCACAGCCCACACCAGACAATACAATTTTATTACATTGTATGAACGTGTTATTCTACAGTCATAAAATCAGCAGAGGATCAAAAGTCAGAGGGGAGTGGAAATGTGGGAAGGACTTTGGCTTCACAACTGCACTGCCAATATTTGTCTGTGCAACCTGTGCAGGTCACATTTCGCATTCAGCAAGGAGGTAGGGCTGGCTCATAGACAGGGTATGTATCCACATGTTAATAAACATTTTGTCACATTTTGTTTCAGTTTTATTATAAGCTTTAAAGAGGCTAAATTGTGTGATTATTCCTCTGGATTTTGCACAGAGGCCTCGGAACTGCTTCAAGTTCATGATAAAGAAGTGGAAGTGGTGGCTCTTTAGGTTTCAGTCTCTTCATTTTTTCTCATGTTTTCTCAAGTGAACAATGTTTTTTTTCTGCAACCTGAGTTAATAATGCTTTGTCTGTATTTCTCAGGTCATGTCCTCCGCAGTTCTGCTGTCAGAGGTGCAGTTTCAGTGTTTCATCTGTCAGAATGTTTTCTGTGAGCCCGTCCATCCCCTGCGGTCACAGCTTCTGCTTTAGCTGCATCACATCTCACTGGGAGAACGCCAGCGTCAGCTGCCCCAAGTGTCAGACTGTCTTTGACGGCCGCCCGGAGCTTTGCGAGAACTTTGCTAAGGAAATGTCGGAGAAGATCCGCCTGAGGAGCAGAATGCGTCCTTGTCCCTGGCGAAAAGCTTCGTATATTGTGACGTGTGCACAGGGAAGCGATCAAAGGCTGTGAAATCCTGCCTCGCGTGCCTGGCCTCATATTGCGAAAGTCACCTGGAGCCACACCTGCGAGTTGCAACCTTGAAGATCCACAAGTTGACCAAACCTGTAGCGATGCTGGAGAAGCGAATGTGTAAACGGCACCAACGGCTCCTGGAGCTGTTCTGCAGGAGCGACCAAAAGTGTGTGTGCCTGCTGTGCACGGAGAGCGAGCACCGCGGTCACCATACTGTCCCAGTGGAGCGAGAGAGTCAGGGGAAAAAGGTGAAGTCCAGGAGCCCACATCACGGTTCTTTCGAAAAGTCTGGCGGCTGGCTTTGATTTGTGTTTTGATGTCCAGATTCAGATGAAAAGAATCCAGGATGATGTTCAGCAGATGATCCAGGAGAGGATGCAGAAAGTGAGAGAAATCAAACACTGTGTGGAGCTCAGCAAAGTGAGTTTCACCTTATAATAAAGGCCTTCTCAATACCTTTACAAGCACAGTACATGTACAAGAACATTTGATAAAATAGATGCAAATTTGACATGTGATCTATAGGAAATTCCAGAAGGGATACAATGGAGAGTCTGGAGGTCTTTGCTGCTCTGATGCGTTCCATGGAGAGAATTGAGACGGAGTTGGTGCAGATGATCCAGAGGAAGCAGGCGGCGGCGGAGCAGAGGGCAGAGCGGCTCATTGCAGAGCTGGAGCTGGAAATTACTGAGCTGGAGAGGAAACGGTGCGAGATGGAGCAGCTTTCTGACACAGAGGACCACCTTCATCTCTTACAGGTCAGGAGTCATCACAGAAGCAGCATTCATAACAAACACATGGTCCTTATGTTAAATCGCCCCTCTTGAATCCCCATTTTCTTGGGATCAGAGGTTTCCGGCTCTTTGTTCCACGTCGGTCACGACGTCCTGCTCTGACCTCGTCGTCCATGCTGACACGTGCCTGGGAGCCGTCAGGAGAGCGGTGGCTGACCTTGAACATCAGCTTCAGGCATCCTTACAAAGGTTCTCATTTCAAGGTCAGTTGTCACGTCACATCGTTTGTGACAGAAGTTACATAGACAAGCTGATCGCAACATCAAAACCACGTTGGTCGACCTGAGTCCCATTGAGGGCAAGTGAATTGTAAACTGGTTGAACTGGTTAAACAGTTTCTTTCCCGAGCCAGAGGAGTGATTATTGTGTCTCAGCAGGAGTCAAAGCATGGGATTCTTGCAAGTTCCACTCGGTCAACAATTGTGGTTTTATGTGGTGGCTTATATCATAGAATGTAGAGCATCCTTTCATCAGCGCATCTTTTAATTTGGATGTTTTTATTGGTTTGCAGAACATGAGCAGGTGCAGCTGTATGCAGGTACAGTAAGAGTGTCCTCATAAACTGATTTAAATAACAGTCTGCTTTTATTTTAAATCAAAATTCTTCAAGTAAAGGAGACATATAATCAGTGAAAAGATGCCAGAACATTTTGGAAAAGCATTGTTACCTATTATCAAAACAGCCTAAATTATTCAGATATTATCGGGTGACTTTTTTAGGGGTCTTCTAATCAATACGCTTCAAGCATTAAAGCTAAGACGATGTACCAGGATACTTCAGACCAGAGTGACATTAACAATCTGATTCTACCTTTGTCTGAATGAATGATTTGTGTTTTATGACCATATCGATAATGACATTTATGTCTCCAAACTTTAAACAACCAGCGGATGTTCACCTGGACCCCAGGACAGCCAACCCATGGCTGGTTCTGTCAGAGGATGGGAAAACAAGTGTGGGATGGAAACCTTAAACAAATTTGGTGGACATACCGGAGCGTTTTAACATGGCACCGTGTGTTCTAGGCACCAAGGTGAAAAAATTCCATAGACTTTTTTTCCCTTAAGTGTCTTCCCAGTAACTTATGGCTCTTGTTATACAGGGTTTCACCACAGGGAGGCACTATTGGGAAGTAGACGTGGGAGAGAAAACCTCATGGGACTTGGGCGTGGCTCGCCAGTCAGTGGACAGGAAGGGTGTGGTCACGTTGAGTCCAGAGGATGGGTATTGGACTGTCTGTTTGAGGAATGGCAGTGAGTACCGAGCATGTGCAGGAGAGGCGGAGCTGCTGCGTCTTCCTCGGAAGCCAAAGATTATTGGAGTGTTTCTCGATTTTGAGGACGGAACAGTGTCCTTTTATGACGCCGATGCCAAGTCACACATGTATTCTTTCACAGATTACCAATTCAGGGAAGCCATGTTTCCATTTTCAATCCAGACATAAGCGAAAGCGGCACAAACAAATCGCCGCTTACCATCCGCGCTGTCAGTGGAGACGAGAATCTAGATGATTTTACAATATAATGGGAAGTTTAAGATGTGCACTAGCCAAGTTTCTTAGAGTTCCGAGCGTCTGAGGGTGGTTTTCTGTGAAGATTTCACATCATTTTCTAAATTGCAGTTGGGAGCCTGGTGATAGTTTCACATCACCTGCCGTTCTGTTCATGTGCTAACACATTAAATGCACTCCACTACCAAACTAGACTGTCTTGATTTTTTTTTCTTGTGTGATTTCTAAACTGATGATCATTTTACACATGAATCATGTGTGGAATACCATGAAAATACACACCCTCCACCCCTGAACTGCTTCATGTCCTCCTCCTCCTGAGTTACTGTTTCCCTCGCGCTAAGCACAGATCTCAGACCTGCATACCTCCAGTAATAATAATACTTAGCTGTCAAACTCTCCACAAAACTGACTTCAGGGCACACCTCATGTTGCACTAACTATGAGATGCTAATCAGCTCAGCCCAGAGATGGGATTAGCCTCAGAGACAGATGGAGCAAAGCTGAAGACTTGCAATCCTGACACATGTAGTGCACACTCATCCAGTTTAGTCCCAAAAATAAATGTACACAAAGGGGATAAGACACCAAATGATGGTGAAATTCTTAGCTATTTTATGAAGGAATTTCATTGCATTAAACCGCATAGACAGAGCACAGAAAGTAACATAAAGATGGACAAACGGATAAATAGGGATTAAATCTGATATCATCCAAGCACAGGGCGGAGACATTCATGAAGGGAGACGCATGAGTGGACATCATAGAACCAGGACACTTCTTTTTATTCTGTCAGAACTAAAATGCCAGCAGATCAGTCAAAGACTAAGGTAAGAAAACAGCTTTTTACTGGTATTATGGGTTGTGAGACGCCACAGTGTTTTACTGTGCACTAGCTTAGACACTAATCGGTCACCATCATGAAAAACAAACTTTACTTTACTGTAGTGCAACATTACTGTCATTTAAACAATTTAGTTTGCATTTTAGATGGAGAGGTGGAATAAATATCTGCAAACGTGCCTCTGCAAGACGGGGGTGTGACTGGTGAGGTGTGATGTCTCTGCTGGTGGATGAGACTGCCGGGGATCTCCCAGTTAGAGACGTGGGCCTGATGAGAGGGGGGATGATGCCTGCTGTTCCAGGTTTGTGTTTCCTTAATACGTGCATATTTTAATGAATTCATTCAGCCAAATAGGGGAAAGTGACAGACAAATATAGCCTAAATGGTCTGTGACTTTCCCTTAATTTGGTGAATGAATTCATGAAAATGTGCAAGTATTAAGGAAAAGACAAACCTGGAACAGGCAGGCATCAGCACCCTCTCTAGGCCCAAGTCTCTAACTGGGAGATCCCCGGCCTAGTCTCATCCACCAGCAGGAGACTCACAACTCACAGTCAAACACACCGTCTTGCAGAGGCACGTTTGCAGATATTTATGTCCACCTCTCCATCTAAAATGCAAACTAAATTGTTGTTTTTAAAGACAGTAATGTTGCACAACAGGTAAAGTAAAGTTTCTTGTTTTCATGAATGGTGACCGATTTAGTGTCTAAGCTAGTGCACAGTAATAAACACTGTAGCGTCTCACAACCCATAATACCAGAAAAAGTGTTTTCTACCGTCTGTGAAGATCTGCTGGCATTTTAGTTCTGACAGAATAAAAAGAAGTGTCCTGGTTCTATGATGTCCACTCATGCGTCTCCCTTCATGAATGTCTCCGCCCTGTGCTTGGATGATATCAGATTTAATCCCTATTTATCCGTTTGTCCATCTTTTATGTTTACTTTCTGTGCTCTGTCTATGCGGTTTAATGCAATGAAATTCCTTCATAAAATAGCTAAGAATTTCACCATCATTTGGTGTCTTATCCCATTTGTGTACATTTATTTTTGGGACTAAACTGGATGAGTGTGCACTACATGTGTCAGGATTGCAAGTCTTCAGCTTTGCTCCATCTGTCTCTGAGGCTAATCCCATCTCTGGGCTGAGCTGATTAGCATCTCATAGTTAGTGCAACATGAGGTGTGCCCTGAAGTCAGTTTTGTGGAGAGTTTGACAGCTAAGTATTATTATTACTGGAGGTATGCAGGTCTGAGATCTGTGCTTAGCGCGAGGGAAACAGTAACTACAGGAGGAGGACATGAAGCAGTTCAGGGGTGGAGGGTGTGTATTTTCATGGTATTCCACACATGATTCATGTGTAAAATGATCATCAGTTTAGAAATCACACAAGAAAAAAAAATCAAGACAGTCTAGGTTTGGTAGTGGAGTGCATTTAATGTGTTAGCAGGTGAACAGAACGGCAGGTGATGTGAAACTATCACCAGGCTCCCGACTGCAATTTAGAAAATGATGTGAAATCTTCACAGAAAACCACCCTCAGACGCTCGGAACTCTAAGAAACTTGGCTAGTGCACATCTTAAACTTCCCATTATATTGTAAAATCATCTAGATTCTCGTCTCCACTGACAGCGCGGATGGTAAGCGGCGATTTGTTTGTGCCGCTTTCGCTTATGTCTGGATTGAAAAATGGAAACATGGCTTCCCTGAATTGGTAATCTGTGAAAGAATACATGTGTGACTTGGCATCGGCGTCATAAAAGGACACTGTTCCGTCCTCAAAATCGAGAAACACTCCAATAATCTTTGGCTTCCGAGGAAGACGCAGCAGCTCCGCCTCTCCTGCACATGCTCGGTACTCACTGCCATTCCTCAAACAGACAGTCCAATACCCATCCTCTGGACTCAACGTGACCACACCCTTCCTGTCCACTGACTGGCGAGCCACGCCCAAGTCCCATGAGGTTTTCTCTCCCACGTCTACTTCCCAATAGTGCCTCCCTGTGGTGAAACCCTGTATAACAAGAGCCATAAGTTACTGGGAAGACACTTAAGGAAAAAAAAGTCTATGGAATTTTTTCACCTTGGTGCCTAGAACACACGGTGCCATGTTAAAACGCTCCGGTATGTCCACCAAAATTTGTTTAAGGTTTCCATCCCACACTTGTTTCCCATCCTCTGACAGAACCAGCCATGGGTTGGCTGTCCTGGGGTCCAGGTGAACATCCGCTGGTTGTTTAAAGTTTGGAGACATAAATGACATTATCGATATGGTCATAAAACACAAATCATTCATTCAGACAAAGGTAGAATCAGATTGTTAACGTCATTCTGGTCTGAAGTATCCTGGTACATCGTCTTAGCTTTAATGCTTGAAGCGTATTGATTAGAAGACCCCTAAAAAAGTCACCCGATAATATCTGAATAATTTAGGCTGTTTTGATAATAGGTAACAATGCTTTTCCAAAATGTTCTGGCATCTTTTCACTGATTATATGTCTCCTTTACTTGAAGAATTTTGATTTAAAATAAAAGCAGACTGTTATTTAAATCAGTTTATCAGGACGCTCTTACTGTACCTGCATACAGCTGCACCTGCTCATGTTCTGCAAACCAATAAAAACATCCAAATTAAAAGATGCGCTGATGAAAGGATGCTCTACATTCTATGATATAAGCCACCACATTAAAACCACAATTGTTGACCGAGTGGAACTTGCAAGAATCCCATGCTTTGACTCCTGCTGAGCACAATAATCACTCCTCTGGCTCAGGAAAGAAACTGTTTAACCAGTTCAACCAGTTTACAATTCACTTGCCCTCAATGGGACTCAGGTCGACCAACGTGGTTTTGATGTTGCGATCAGCTTGTCTATGTAACTTCTGTCACAAACGATGTGACGTGACAACTGACCTTGAAATGAGAACCTTTGTAAGGATGCCTGAAGCTGATGTTCAAGGTCAGCCACCGCTCTCCTGACGGCTCCCAGGCTCGTGTCAGCATGGACGACGAGGTCAGAGCAGGACGTCGTGACCGACGTGGAACAAAGAGCCGGAAACCTCTGATCCCAAGAAAAATGGGGATTCAAGAGGGGCGATTTAACATAAGGACCATGTGTTTGTTATGAATGCTGCTTCTGTGACGACTCCTGACCTGTAAGAGATGAAGGTGGTCCTCTGTGTCAGAAAGCTGCTCCATCTCGCACCGTTTCCTCTCCAGCTCAGTAATTTCCAGCTCCAGCTCTGCAATGAGCCGCTCTGCCCTCTGCTCCGCCGCCGCCTGCTTCCTCTGGATCATCTGCACCAACTCCGTCTCAATTCTCTCCATGGAACGCATCAGAGCAGCAAAGACCTCCAGACTCTCCATTGTATCCCTTCTGGAATTTTCCTATAGATCACATGTCAAATTTGCATCTATTTTATCAAATGTTCTTGTACATGTACTGTGCTTGTAAAGGTATTGAGAAGGCCTTTATTATAAGGTGAAACTCACTTTGCTGAGCTCCACACAGTGTTTGATTTCTCTCACTTTCTGCATCCTCTCCTGGATCATCTGCTGAACATCATCCTGGATTCTTTTCATCTGAATCTGGACATCAAAACACAAATCAAAGCCAGCCGCCAGACTTTTCGAAAGAACCGTGATGTGGGCTCCTGGACTTCACCTTTTTCCCTGACTCTCTCGCTCCACTGGGACAGTATGGTGACCGCGGTGCTCGCTCTCCGTGCACACAGCAGGCACACACACTTTTGGTCGCTCCTGCAGAACAGCTCCAGGAGCCGTTGGTGCCGTTTACACATTCGCTTCTCCAGCATCGCTACAGGTTTGGTCAGCTTGTGGATCTTCAAGGTTGCAACTCGCAGGTGTGGCTCCAGGTGACTTTCGCAATATGAGGCCAGGCACGCGAGGCAGGATTTCACAGCCTTTGATCGCTTCCCTGTGCACACGTCACAATATACGAAGCTTTTCGCCAGGGACAAGGACGCATTCTGCCTCCTCAGGCGGATCTTCTCCGACATTTCCTTAGCAAAGGAGTTCTCGCAAAGCTCCGGGCGGCCGTCAAAGACAGTCTGACACTTGGGGCAGCTGACGCTGGCGTTCTCCCAGTGAGATGTGATGCAGCTAAAGCAGAAGCTGTGACCGCAGGGGATGGAGACGGGCTCACAGAAAACATTCTGACAGATGAAACACTGAAACTGCACCTCTGACAGCAGAACTGCGGAGGACATGACCTGAGAAATACAGACAAAGCATTATTAACTCAGGTTGCAGAAAAAAAACATTGTTCACTTGAGAAAAACATGAGAAAAAATGAAGAGACTGAAACCTAAAGAGCCACCACTTCCACTTCTTTATCATGAACTTGAAGCAGTTCCGAGGCCTCTGTGCAAAATCCAGAGGAATAATCACACAATTTAGCCTCTTTAAAAGCTTATAATAAAACTGAAACAAAATGTGACAAAATGTTTATTAACATGTGGATACATACCCTGTCTATGAGCCAGCCCTACCTCCTTGCTGAATGCGAAATGTGACCTGCACAGGTTGCACAGACAAATATTGGCAGTGCAGTTGTGAAGCCAAAGTCCTTCCCACATTTCCACTCCCCTCGGACTTTTGATCCTCTGCTGATTTTATGACTGTAGAATAACACGTTCATACAATGTAATAAAATTGTATTGTCTGGTTGTGGGCTGTGGCATTAGCAGATGTTGAAATGGCCAATGTTATATAACATTAATTTATTTACAAAATATCAAAAGCATATTAAAAGGTACAGCATATCAGGTTATCAAACATTTTCAACATTAAAACAGCTTTTTGCTTTGTAAAACTCGCACTATATGGTAAAGAAGAGGCTACAGTAGAAAATAAAAATAACAAAAACAAAATATAAGTATTGGACATTAACAATGACAATGTTCAGCATGAATAGTAAAAACTAACTAACTCACAAGTGTCTTGCCTTGTATTGGTAGATATGTTTTTCAGCACAGCAACTGAATATTCACACAGTATAACAAATCCCAAAACATCGGTGAAGACAAACACACGAAAACGCCTCAATATTAAGTTAGTTAATCAGCACCACCTAGAGGTCAGAGCGTGTATACCATACAAAAATAAGGTTAAACCAAAGAGAAGTAATTATGAAGTGCAGATTCATTTCAAACATAGACAATCGTAAACATTGTATAATGTTTGTAATAATATTCGGTTTTGTAGACATACAATGATCTCAGTGATCAAATCACAAAAAATCTCAGTGAATTTAATTTATTCCTCCATTGCCTTCAGCAGATGTAACCTTCAGGGACACCCCCTGGGACGGTAATCCATTGTTCCTCAAGAACTATATTGAAAAGAAAAACAGGCATAAAAAGGGTTAACAGAAACAAATTCATTGAATGAAGCAAATAAAATGAAGCAAACTAACAAGAACTCAAGTGAGTCTCACCTTCTCCAGAATATTTTCAATGTCAGTGTTTGACAGCTGCACCAAAGACTTAAGTCTGACGTTTAATCCGACAACATAACCTGTCCACATAGATAAAAAATTATATGGAAATGTGACCGTTTATACAGCAATTTCAACTTTTATGACAAATCTTACATTAACTAAAAAAAACTGCACATTTCTGAGTCTTTCTCAAACAGCAATTTTGCATTTGACTGCATTTTTGAAACAACCATAATTTCCACAGCTTTCAGAGTATTTTTGAGTATAGCAAATAAATACTTACGTTGAGCTTTAATTAGAAGGGGCAGAGTTGGAGATTTATATGTGGAAGAATATATTGACACAAGATAAGTCAGAAAGACATCAAAACAAAATGAAAGACTAAAAAGAAATAAAAACACTGAAAATAAGTTCATATAATGAGATGAAAACATTTCCAAAAGAAATGAGTGTATAAATTTGAAGTTCCGATGCTATCCAAGTTTTTTGGTGACATGTGAAAATAAAAAGCATATGAGAAAATGATCATCAGATTTTAGTAAATAATAATTACTTAAAACAAAGATGTCAATATCAGGCTGCAAGAAAAAGGTTTAAAGATTTCAGAAAAATGACAAGATCACATTGAGAAAGTTGGTGTAGCCGAGGATTAAACTCTTGATCGAGTGAACCAAAGGAAAATAAATAAATAAAATCAAATATCTCACCAGAGCTGACTCTCAAAACCGCTCCTGTGCTGGTGACCCCGTTAACCACAGTGAAGAGCGTGAATATGTACTCAGTTTCAGCTCTGAGACCAGAGACTGTGTAATTCACTGGTCCAGGTCCATCAGGTGGAAGAAGTTTATCACTGAACCATTGAAACTGCAGAATAAAACTGTGGTTGTTGACTTTATTCCACTGCAGACTGATGCTGGTCTCATTTTGTCCAGTTAGACTGAAGCTGTCTGTGTTCAGGGGAGCTGAAAACAGACATGAAATCAGGTGTTAAAACTGGACTTTTCCACAAAACTCTTTGAAATTGGGTTGTGTTCCATCTGTGTATCAATATAATTCAATTTTATGTGTATAAAAGGCTAGTCAAGTCATTATCTTTCTTTTTAATGACTATGAAGGAAGAAAAACTTTGTATATGAATAAAAAACTGTATCTGACCTGTGACAGCAGTCAGATTGACCCCTGTGCTGGTGACCCCGCTAACCACAGTGAAGAGCATGAATATGTACTCAGTTTCAGCTCTGAGACCAGAGACTGTGTAATTCACTGGTCCAGGTCCATCAGGTGGAAGAACGTTTATCACTGAACCATTAAACTGCAGAATAAAACTGTGGTTGTTGACTTTATTCCACTGCAGACTGATGCTGGTCTCATTTTGTCCAGTTAGACTGAAGCTGTCTGTGTTCAGGGGAGCTGAAAACAGACATGAAATCAAGTGTTAAAACTGGACTTTTCCACAAAACTCTTTGAAATTGGGTTGTGTTTTCCATCTGTGTATCAATATAATTCAATTTTATGTGTATAAAAGGCTAGTCAAGTCATTATCTTTCTTTTTACATGACAAAATTGAAGTAAATGTTTATAATTGAATAAAAAACTGTATCTGACCTGTGACAGCAGTCAGATTGACCCCTGTGCTGGTGACCCCGTTAACCACAGTGAAGAGCATGAATATGTACTCAGTTCCAGCTCTGAGACCAGAGACTGTGTAATTCACTGGTCCAGGTCCATCAGGTGGAAGAATGTTTATCACTGAACCATTAAACTGCAGAATAAAACTGTGGTTGTTGACTTTATTCCACTGCAGACTGATGCTGGTCTCATTTTGTCCAGTTAGACTGAAGCTGTCTGTGTTCAGGGGAGCTGAAAACAGACATGAAATCAGGTGTTAAAACTGGACTTTTTCCATAAAACTTTTAAAAATTGGGTTGTGTTTCCATCTGTGTATCAATATAATTCAATTTTATGTGTATAAAAGGCTAGTCAAGTCATTATCTTTCTTTTTAATGACTATGAAGGAAGAAAAACTTTGTATATGAATAAAAAACTGTATCTGACCTGTGACAGCAGTCAGATTGACCCCTGTGCTGGTGACCCGTTAACCACAGTGAAGAGCATGAATATGTACTCAGTTTCAGCTCTGAGACCAGAGACTGTGTAATTCACTGGTCCAGGTCCATCAGGTGGAAGAACGTTTATCACTGAACCATTAAACTGCAGAATAAAACTGTGGTTGTTGACTTTATTCCACTGCAGACTGATGCTGGTCTCATTTTGTCCAGTTAGACTGAAGCTGTCTGTGTTCAGGGGAGCTGAAAACAGACATGAAATCAAGTGTTAAAACTGGACTTTTTCCACAAAACTCTTTGAAATTGGGTTGTGTTTTCCATCTTTGTATCAATATAATTCAATTTTATGTGTATAAAAGGCTAGTCAAGTCATTATCTTTCTTTTTACATGACAAAATTTGAAGTAAATGTTTATAATTGAATAAAAAACTGTATCTGACCGTGACAGCAGCCAGATTGACCCCTGTGCTTCTGACCCCGCTAACCTCAGTGAAGAGCATGAATATGTACTCAGTTCCAGCTCTGAGACCAGAGACTGTGTAATTCACTGGTCCAGGTCCATCAGGGGAAGAACGTTTATCACTGAACCATTAAACTGCAGAATAAAACTGTGGTTGTTGACTTTATTCCACTGCAGACTGATGCTGGTCTCATTTTGTCCAGTTAGACTGAAGCTGTCTGTGTTCAGGGGAGCTGAAAACAGACATGAAATCAGGTGTTAAAACTGGACTTTTTCCACAAAACTCTTTGAAATTGGGTTGTGTTTCCATGTGTGTATCAATATAATTCAATTTTATGTGTATAAAAGGCTAGTCAAGTCATTATCTTTCTTTTTAATGACTATGAAGGAAGAAAAACTTTGTATATGAATAAAAAACTGTATCTGACCTGTGACAGCAGTCAGATTGACCCCTGTGCTGGTGACCCCGTTAACCACAGTGAAGAGCATGAATATGTACTCAGTTTCAGCTCTGAGACCAGAGACTGTGTAATTCACTGGTCCAGGTCCATCAGGTGGAAGAACGTTTATCACTGAACCATTAAACTGCAGAATAAAACTGTGGTTGTTGACTTTATTCCACTGCAGACTGATGCTGGTCTCATTTTGTCCAGTTAGACTGAAGCTGTCTGTGTTCAGGGGAGCTGAAAACAGACATGAAATCAAGTGTTAAAACTGGACTTTTTCCACAAAACTCTTTGAAATTGGGTTGTGTTTTCCATTTTGGTATCAATATAATTCAATTTTATGTGTATAAAAGGCTAGTCAAGTCATTATCTTTCTTTTTACATGACAAAATTTGAAGTAAATGTTTATAATTGAATAAAAAACTGTATCTGACCTGTGACAGCAGCCAGATTGACCCCTCTGCTTCTGACCCCGCTAACCTCAGTGAAGAGCATGAATATGTACTCAGTTCCAGCTCTGAGACCAGAGACTGTGTAATTCACTGGTCCAGGTCCATCAGGTGGAAGAACGTTTATCACTGAACCATTAAACTGCAGAATAAAACTGTGGTTGTTGACTTTATTCCACTGCAGACTGATGCTGGTCTCATTTGTCCAGTTAGACTGAAGCTGTCTGTGTTCAGGGGAGCTGAAAACAGACATGAAATCAGGTGTTAAAACTGGACTTTTTCCACAAAACTCTTTGAAATTGGGTTGTGTTTCCATCTGTGTATCAATATAATTCAATTTTATGTGTATAAAAGGCTAGTCAAGTCATTATCTTTTTTTTTAAT
Source organism: Takifugu flavidus (assembly GCF_003711565.1). NCBI lineage: Eukaryota > Metazoa > Chordata > Actinopteri > Tetraodontiformes > Tetraodontidae > Takifugu > Takifugu flavidus. Next base: position 11,102 of record NW_026621931.1, on the reverse strand, counting down.
GACTATGAAGGAAGAAAAACTTTGTATATGAATAAAAAACTGTATCTGACCTGTGACAGCAGTCAGATTGACCCCTGTGCTGGTGACCCCGTTAACCACAGTGAAGAGCATGAATATGTACTCAGTTTCAGCTCTGAGACCAGAGACTGTGTAATTCACTGGTCCAGGTCCATCAGGTGGAAGAACGTTTATCACTGAACCATTAAACTGCAGAATAAAACTGTGGTTGTTGACTTTATTCCACTGCAGACTGATGCTGGTCTCATTTTGTCCAGTTAGACTGAAGCTGTCTGTGTTCAGGGGAGCTGAAAACAGACATGAAATCAGGTGTTAAAACTGGACTTTTTCCACAAAACTCTTTGAAATTGGGTTGTGTTTTCCATCTGTGTATCAATATAATTCAATTTTATGTGTATAAAAGGCTAGTCAAGTCATTATCTTTCTTTTTACATGACAAATTTGAAGAAGTAAATGTTTATATGAATAATAAAAAACTGTATCTGACCTGTGACAGCAGTCAGATTGACCCCTGTGCTGGTGACCCCGCTAACCTCAGTGAAGAGCATGAATATGTACTCAGTTCCAGCTCTGAGACCAGAGACTGTGTAATTCACTGGTCCAGGTCCATCAGGTGGAAGAACGTTTATCACTGAACCATTAAACTGCAGAATAAAACTGTGGTTGTTGACTTTATTCCACTGCAGACTGATGCTGGTCTCATTTTGTCCAGTTAGACTGAAGCTGTCTGTGTTCAGGGGAGCTGAAAACAGATATGAAATCAGGTGTTAAAACTGGACTTTTTCCACAAAACTCTTTGAAATTGGTTGTGTTTCCATCTGTGTATCAATATAATTCAATTTTATGTGTATAAAAGGCTAGTCAAGTCATTATCTTTCTTTTTAATGACTATGAAGGAAGAAAAACTTTGTATATGAATGAAAAACTGTATCTGACCTGTGACAGCAGTCAGATTGACCCCTGTGCTGGTGACCCCGCTAACCACAGTGAAGAGCATGAATATGTACTCAGTTTCAGCTCTGAGACCAGAGACTGTGTAATTCACTGGTCCAGGTCCATCAGGTGGAAGAACGTTTATCACTGAACCATTAAACTGCAGAATAAAACTGTGGTTGTTGACTTTATTCCACTGCAGACTGATGCTGGTCTCATTTTGTCCAGTTAGACTGAAGCTGTCTGTGTTCAGGGGAGCTGAAAACAGACATGAAATCAAGTGTTTAAAACTGGACTTTTTCCACAAAACTCTTTGAAATTGGGTTGTGTTTTCCATTTGTGTATCAATATAATTCAATTTTATGTGTATAAAAGGCTAGTCAAGTCATTATCTTTCTTTTTACATGACAAATTTGAAGTAAATGTTTATAATTGAATAAAAAACTGTATCTGACCTGTGACAGCAGCCAGATTGACCCCTCTGCTTCTGACCCCGCTAACCTCAGTGAAGAGCATGAATATGTACTCAGTTCCAGCTCTGAGACCAGAGACTGTGTAATTCACTGGTCCAGGTCCATCAGGTGGAAGAACGTTTATCACTGAACCATTAAACTGCAGAATAAAACTGTGGTTGTTGACTTTATTCCACTGCAGACTGATGCTGGTCTCATTTTGTCCAGTTAGACTGAAGCTGTCTGTGTTCAGGGGAGCTGAAAACAGACATGAAATCAAGTGTTAAAACTGGACTTTTTCCACAAAACTCTTTGAAATTGGTTTGTGTTTTCCATCTGTGTATCAATATAATTCAATTTTATGTGTATAAAAGGCTAGTCAAGTCATTATCTTTCTTTTTAATGACTATGAAGGAAGAAAAACTTTGTATATGAATGAAAAACTGTATCTGACCTGTGACAGCAGTCAGATTGACCCCTGTGCTGGTGACCCCGCTAACCACAGTGAAGAGCATGAATATGTACTCAGTTTCAGCTCTGAGACCAGAGACTGTGTAATTCACTGGTCCAGGTCCATCAGGTGGAAGAACGTTTATCACTGAACCATTAAACTGCAGAATAAAACTGTGGTTGTTGACTTTATTCCACTGCAGACTGATGCTGGTCTCATTTTGTCCAGTTAGACTGAAGCTGTCTGTGTTCAGGGGAGCTGAAAACAGACATGAAATCAAGTGTTAAAACTGGACTTTTTCCACAAAACTCTTTGAAAATGGGTTGTGTTTTCCATCTGTGTATCAATATAATTCAATTTTATGTGTAAAAGGCTAGTCAAGTCATTATCTTTCTTTTTACATGACAAAATTTGAAGTAAATGTTTATAATTGAATAAAAAACTGTATCTGACCTGTGACAGCAGTCAGATTGACCCCTGTGCTGGTGACCCCGCTAACCTCAGTGAAGAGCGTGAATATGTACTCAGTTCCAGCTCTGAGACCAGAGACTGTGTAATTCACTGGTCCAGGTCCATCAGGTGGAAGAACGTTTATCACTGAACCATTAAACTGCAGAATAAAACTGTGGTTGTTGACTTTATTCCACTGCAGACTGATGCTGGTCTCATTTTGTCCAGTTAGACTGAAGCTGTCTGTGTTCAGGGGAGCTGAAAACAGACATGAAATCAGGTGTTAAAACTGGACTTTTTCCACAAAACTCTTTGAAATTGGGTTGTGTTTTCCATCTGTGTATCAATATAATTCAATTTTATGTGTAAAAGGCTAGTCAAGTCATTATCTTTCTTTTTAATGACTATGAAGGAAGAAGAAAAACTTTGTATATGAATAAAAAACTGTATCTGACCTGTGACAGCAGTCAGATTGACCCCTGTGCTGGTGACCCCGTTAACCACAGTGAAGAGCATGAATATGTACTCAGTTTCAGCTCTGAGACCAGAGACTGTGTAATTCACTGGTCCAAGTCCATCAGGTGGAAGAACGTTTATCACTGAACCATTAAACTGCAGAATAAAACTGTGGTTGTTGACTTTATTCCACTGCAGACTGATGCTGGTCTCATTTTGTCCAGTTAGACTGAAGCTGTCTGTGTTCAGGGGAGCTGAAAACAGACATGAAATCAGTGTTAAAACTGGACTTTTCCACAAAACTCTTTGAAATTGGGTTGTGTTTTCCATCTGTGTATCAATATAATTCAATTTTATGTGTATAAAAGGCTAGTCAAGTCATTATCTTTCTTTTTACATGACAAAATTTGAAGTAAATGTTTATAATTGAATAAAAAAACTGTATCTGACCTGTGACAGCAGTCAGATTGACCCCTGTGCTGGTGACCCCGCTAACCACAGTGAAGAGCATGAATATGTACTCAGTTCCAGCTCTGAGACCAGAGACTGTGTAATTCACTGGTCCAGGTCCATCAGGTGGAAGAACGTTTATCACTGAACCATTAAACTGCAGAATAAAAACTGTGGTGTTGACTTTATTCCACTGCAGACTGATGCTGGTCTCATTTTGTCCAGTTAGACTGAAGCTGTCTGTGTTCAGGGGAGCTGAAAACAGACATGAAATCAGGTGTTAAAACTGGACTTTTTCCACAAAACTCTTTGAAATGGGTTGTGTTTTCCATCTGTGTATCAATATAATTCAATTTGATGTGTATAAAAGGCTAGTCAAGTCATTATCTTTCTTTTTAATGACTATGAAGGAAGAAAAACTTTGTATATGAATAAAAAAACTGTATCTGACCTGTGACAGCAGTCAGATTGACCCCTGTGCTGGTGACCCCGTTAACCACAGTGAAGAGCATGAATATGTACTCAGTTTCAGCTCTGAGACCAGAGACTGTGTAATTCACTGGTCCAGGTCCATCAGGTGGAAGAATGTATATCACTGAACCATTAAACTGCAGAATAAAACTGTGGTTGTTGACTTTATTCCACTGCAGACTGATGCTGGTCTCATTTTGTCCAGTTAGACTGAAGCTGTCTGTGTTCAGGGGAGCTGAAAACAGACATGAAATCAAGTGTTAAAACTGGACTTTTTCCACAAAACTCTTTGAAATTGGGTTGTGTTTTCCATCTGTGTATCAATATAATTCCATTTTACGTGTATAAAAGGCTAGTCAAGTCATTATCTTTCTTTTTACATGAACAAAATTTGAAGTAAATGTTTATAATTGAATAAAAAAACTGTATCTGACCTGTGACAGCAGTCAGATTGACCCCTGTGCTGGTGACCCCGCTAACCTCAGTGAAGAGCATGAAAATGTACTCAGTTCCAGCTCTGAGACCAGAGACTGTGTAATTCACTGGTCCAGGTCCATCAGGTGGAAGAACGTTTATCACTGAACCATTAAACTGCAGATAAAACTGTGGTTGTTGACTTTATTCCACTGCAGACTGATGCTGGTCTCATTTTGTCCAGTTAGACTGAAGCTGTCTGTGTTCAGGGGAGCTGAAAACAAACATGAAATCAGGTGTTAAAACTGGACTTTTTCCACAAAACTCTTTGAAATTGGGTTGTGTTTTCCATCTGTGTATCAATATAATTCAATTTTATGTGTATAAAAGGCTAGTCAAGTCATTATCTTTCTTTTTATGACTATGAAGAAGAAGAAAAACTTTGTATATGAATAAAAAACTGTATCTGACCTGTGACAGCAGTCAGATTGACCCCTGTGCTGGTGACCCCGTTAACCTCAGTGAAGAGCATGAATATGTACTCAGTTTCAGCTCTGAGACCAGAGACTGTGTAATTCACTGGTCCAGGTCCATCAGGTGGAAGAACGTTTATCACTGAACCATTAAACTGCAGAATAAAACTGTGGTTGTTGACTTTATTCCACTGCAGACTGATGCTGGTCTCATTTTGTCCAGTTAGACTGAAGCTGTCTGTGTTCAGGGGAGCTGAAAACAGACATGAAATCAAGTGTTAAAACTGGACTTTTTCCACAAAACTCTTTGAAATTGGGTGTGTTTTCCATCTGTGTATCAATATAATTCAATTTTATGTGTATAAAAGGCTAGTCAAGTCATTATCTTTCTTTTTACAAGACAAAATTTGAAGTAAAATTTATAATTGAATAAAAAACTATCTGACCTGTGACAGCAGTCAGATTGACCCCTGTGTGGTGACCCCGTTAACCACAGTGACGAGCATGAATATGTACTCAGTTCCAGCTCTGAGACCAGAGACTGTGTAATTCACTGGTCCAGGTCCATCAGGTGGAAGAACGTTTATCACTGAACCATTAAACTGCAGAATAAAACTGTGGTTGTTGACTTTATTCCACTGCAGACTGATGCTGGTCTCATTTTGTCCAGTTAGACTGAAGCTGTCTGTGTTCAGGGGAGCTGAAAACAGACATGAAATCAAATGTTAAAACTGGACTTTTTCCACAAAACTCTTTGAAATTGGGTTGTGTTTTCCATCTGTGTATCAATATAATTGAATTTTATGTGTATAAAAGGCTAGTCAAGTCATTATCTTCTTTTTACATGACAAAATTTGAAAAGAAAAACTTTATAATTGAATAAAAACTGTATCTGACCTGTGACAGCAGCCAGATTGACCCCTCTGCTTCTGACCCCGCTAACCTCAGTGAAGAGCATGAATATGTACTCAGTTCCAGCTCTGAGACCAGAGACTGTGTAATTCACTGGTCCAGGTCCATCAGGTGGAAGAACGTTTATCACTGAACCATTAAACTGCAGAATAAAACTGTGGTTGTTGACTTTATTCCACTGCAGACTGATGCTGGTCTCATTTTGTCCAGTTAGACTGAAGCTGTCTGTGTTCAGGGGAGCTGAAAACAGACATGAAATCAAGTGTTAAAACTGGACTTTTTCCACAAAACTCTTTAAAATTGGGTTGTGTTTTCCATCTGTGTATCAATATAATTCAATTTTATGTGTATAAAAGGCTAGTCAAGTCATTATCTTTCTTTTTACATGACAAAAATTTGAAGTGAAGTAAATGTTTATAATTGAATAAAAAACTGTATCTGACCTGTGACAGCAGTCAGATTGACCCCTGTGCTTCTGACCCCGCTAACCTCAGTGAAGAGCGTGAATATGTACTCAGTTCCAGCTCTGAGACCAGAGACTGTGTAATTCACTGGTCCAGGTCCATCAGGTGGAAGAACGTTTATCACTGAACCATTAAACTGCAGAATAAAACTGTGGTTGTTGACTTTATTCCACTGCAGACTGATGCTGGTCTCATTTTGTCCAGTTAGACTGAAGCTGTCTGTGTTCAGGGGAGCTGAAAACAGACATGAAATCAAATGTTAAAACTGGACTTTTCCACAAAACTCTTTGAAATTGGGTTGTGTTTTCCATCTGTGTATCAATATAATTCAATTTTATGTGTATAAAAGGCTAGTCAAGTCATTATCTTCTTTTTAATGACTATGAAGGAAGAAAAACTTTGTATATGAATAAAAAACTGTATCTGACCTGTGACAGCAGTCAGATTGACCCCTGTGCTTCTGACCCCGCTAACCTCAGTGAAGAGCGTGAATATGTACTCAGTTTCAGCTCTGAGACCAGAGACTGTGTAATTCACTGGTCCAGGTCCATCAGGTGGAAGAACGTTTATCACTGAACCATTAAACTGCAGAATAAAACTGTGGTTGTTGACTTTATTCCACTGCAGACTGATGCTGGTCTCATTTTGTCCAGTTAGACTGAAGCTGTCTGTGTTCAGGGGAGCTGAAAACAGACATGAAATCAGGTGTTAAAACTGGACTTTTCCACAAAACTCTTTGAAATTGGGTTGTGTTTTCCATCTGTGTATCAATATAATTCAATTTTATGTGTATAAAAGGCTAGTCAAGTCATTATCTTTCTTTTTACATGACAAAATTTGAAGTAAATGTTTTATAATTGAATAAAAAACTGTATCTGACCTGTGACAGCAGTCAGATTGACCCCTGTGCTTCTGACCCCGTTAACCTCAGTGAAGAGCATGAATATGTACTCAGTTCCAGCTCTGAGACCAGAGACTGTGTAATTCACTGGTCCAGGTCCATCAGGTGGAAGAACGTTTATCACTGAAACATTAAACTGCAGAATAAAACTGTGGTTGTTGACTTTATTCCACTGCAGACTGATGCTGGTCTCATTTTGTCCAGTTAGACTGAAGCTGTCTGTGTTCAGGGGAGCTGAAAACAGACATGAAATCAGGTGAAAATTGGACTTTTTCCACAAAACTCTTTGAAATTGGGTTGTGTTTTCCATCTGTTTATCAATATAATTCAATTTTATGTGTATAAAGGCTAGTCAAGTCATTATCTTTCTTTTTACATGACAAAATTTGAAGTAAATGTTTAGAATTGAATAAAAAACTGTATCTGACCTGTGACAGCAGTCAGATTGACCCTGTGCTTCTGACCCCGTTAACCACAGTGAAGAGCATGAATATGTACTCAGTTTCAGCTCTGAGACCAGAGACTGTGTAATTCACTGGTCCAGGTCCATCAGGTGGAAGAACGTTTATCACTGAACCATTAAACTGCAGAATAAAACTGTGGTTGTTGACTTTATTCCACTGCAGACTGATGCTGGTCTCATTTTGTCCAGTTAGACTGAAGCTGTCTGTGTTCAGGGGAGCTGAAAACAGACATGAAATCAGGTGTTAAAACTGGACTTTTTCCACAAAACTCTTTGAAATTGGGTTGTGTTTTCCATCTGTGTATCAATATAATTCAATTTTATGTGTATAAAAGGCTAGTCAAGTCATTATCTTTCTTTTTACATGACAAAATTTGAAGTAAATGTTTAAATTGAAATAAAAAACTGTATCTGACCTGTGACAGCAGTCAGATTGACCCCTGTGCTGGTGACCCCGTTAACCTCAGTGAAGAGCATGAATATGTACTCAGTTCCAGCTCTGAGACCAGAGACTGTGTAATTCACTGGTCCAGGTCCATCAGGTGGAAGAACGTTTATCACTGAACCATTAAACTGCAGAATAAAACTGTGGTTGTTGACTTTATTCCACTGCAGACTGATGCTGGTCTCATTTTGTCCAGTTAGACTGAAGCTGTCTGTGTTCAGGGGAGCTGAAAACAGACATGAAATCAAGTGTTAAAACTGGACTTTTTCCACAAAACTCTTTGAAATTGGGTTGTGTTTTCCATCTGTGTATCAATATAATTCAATTTTATGTGTATAAAAGGCTAGTCAAGTCATTATCTTTCTTTTTTTTACTATGAAGGACAAAATTTGAAGTAAACTTTTATATTGAATAAAAAACTGTATCTGACCTGTGACAGCAGTCAGATTGACCCCTGTGCTGGTGACCCCGCTAACCTCAGTGAAGAGCATGAATATGTACTCAGTTCCAGCTCTGAGACCAGAGAGACTGTGTAATTCACTGGTCCAGGTCCATCAGGTGGAAGAACGTTTATCACTGAACCATTAAACTGCAGAATAAAACTGTGGTTGTTGACTTTATTCCACTGCAGACTGATGCTGGTCTCATTTTGTCCAGTTAGACTGAAGCTGTCTGTGTTCAGGGGAGCTGAAAACAGACATGAAATCAGGTGTTAAAACTGGACTTTTTCCACAAAACTCTTTGAAATTGGGTTGTGTTTTCCATCTGTGTATCAATATAATTCAATTTTATGTGTATAAAAGGCTAGTCAAGTCATTATCTTTCTTTTTACATGACAAAATTTGAAGTAAATGTTTATAATTGAATAAAAAACTGTATCTGACCTGTGACAGCAGTCAGATTGACCCCTGTGCTGGTGACCCCGTTAACCACAGTGAAGAGCATGAATATGTACTCAGTTCCAGCTCTGAGACCAGAGACTGTGTAATTCACTGGTCCAGGTCCATCAGGTGGAAGAACGTTTATCACTGAACCATTAAACTGCAGAATAAAACTGTGGTTGTTGACTTTATTCCACTGCAGACTGATGCTGGTCTCATTTTGTCCAGTTAGACTGAAGCTGTCTGTGTTCAGGGGAGCTGAAAACAGACATGAAATCAGGTGTTAAAACTGGACTTTTTCCACAAAACTCTTTGAAATTGGGTTGTGTTTTCCATCTGTGTATCAATATAATTCAATTTTATGTGTATAAAAGGCTAGTCAAGTCATTATCTTTCTTTTTAATGACTATGAAGGAAGAAAAACTTTGTATATGAATAAAAAACTGTATCTGACCTGTGACAGCAGTCAGATTGACCCCTGTGCTGGTGACCCCGTTAACCACAGTGAAGAGCATGAATATGTACTCAGTTCAGCTCTGAGACCAGAGACTGTGTAATTCACTGGTCCAGGTCCATCAGGTGGAAGAACGTTTATCACTGAACCATTAAACTGCAGAATAAAACTGTGGTTGTTGACTTTATTCCACTGCAGACTGATGCTGGTCTCATTTTGTCCAGTTAGACTGAAGCTGTCTGTGTTCAGGGGAGCTGAAAACAGACATGAAATCAAGTGTTAAAACTGGACTTTTTCCACAAAACTCTTTGAAATTGGGTTGTGTTTTCCATCTGTGTATCAATATAATTCAATTTTATGTGTATAAAAGGCTAGTCAAGTCATTATCTTTCTTTTTACATGACAAAATTTGAAGTAAATGTTTATAATTGAATAAAAAACTGTATCTGACCTGTGACAGCAGTCAGATTGACCCCTGTGCTGGTGACCCCGCTAACCTCAGTGAAGAGCATGAATATGTACTCAGTTCCAGCTCTGAGACCAGAGACTGTGTAATTCACTGGTCCAGGTCCATCAGGTGGAAGAACGTTTATCACTGAACCATTAAACTGCAGAATAAAACTGTGGTTGTTGACTTTATTCCACTGCAGACTGATGCTGGTCTCATTTTGTCCAGTTAGACTGAAGCTGTCTGTGTTCAGGGGAGCTGAAAACAGACATGAAATCAGTGTTAAAACTGGACTTTTTCCACAAAACTCTTTGAAATTGGGTTGTGTTTTCCATCTGTGTATCAATATAATTCAATTTTATGTGTATAAAAGGCTAGTCAAGTCATTATCTTTCTTTTTACATGACAAAATTTGAAGTAAATGTTTATAATTGAATAAAAAAACTGTATCTGACCTGTGACAGCAGTCAGATTGACCCCTGTGCTGGTGACCCCGCTAACCTCAGTGAAGAGCATGAATATGTACTCAGTTCCAGCTCTGAGACCAGAGACTGTGTAATTCACTGGTCCAGGTCCATCAGGTGGAAGAACGTATATCACTGAACCATTAAACTGCAGAATAAAACTGTGGTTGTTGACTTTATTCCACTGCAGACTGATGCTGGTCTCATTTTGTCCAGTTAGACTGAAGCTGTCTGTGTTCAGGGGAGCTGAAAACAGACATGAAATCAAGTGTTAAAACTGGACTTTTTCCACAAAACTCTTTGAAATTGGGTTTTGTTTTCCATCTGTGTATCAATATAATTCAATTTTATGTGTATAAAGGCTAGTCAAGTCATTATCTTTCTTTTTAATGACTATGAAGGAAGAAAAACTTTGTATATGAATAAAAAACTGTATCTGACCTGTGAGAGCAGTCAGATTGACCCCTGTGCTGGTGACCCCGCTAACCTCAGTGAAGAGCATGAAATGTACTCAGTTTCAGCTCTGAGACCAGAGACTGTGTAATTCACTGGTCCAGGTCCATCAGGTGGAAGAACGTTTATCACTGAACCATTAAACTGCAGAATAAAACTGTGGTTGTTGACTTTATTCCACTGCAGACTGATGCTGGTCTCATTTTGTCCAGTTAGACTGAAGCTGTCTGTGTTCAGGGGAGCTGAAAACAGACATGAAATCAGGTGTTAAAACTGGACTTTTTCCACAAAACTCTTTGAAATTGGGTTGTGTTTTCCATCTGTGTATCAATATAATTCAATTTTATGTGTATAAAAGGCTAGTCAAGTCATTATCTTCTTTTTACATGACAAAATTGAAGTAAATGTTTATAATTGAATAAAAAACTGTATCTGACCTGTGACAGCAGTCAGATTGACCCCTGTGCTGGTGACCCCGCTAACCTCAGTGAAGAGCATGAATATGTACTCAGTTCCAGCTCTGAGACCAGAGACTGTGTAATTCACTGGTCCAGGTCCATCAGGTGGAAGAACGTTTATCACTGAACCATTAAACTGCAGAATAAAACTGTGGTTGTTGACTTTATTCCACTGCAGACTGATGCTGGTC
>NW_026621930.1:0-39265 GCF_003711565.1 Takifugu flavidus | reverse complement strand
GTTGCAAGTTTAATTCCAGACTTTTGATTTGTGTCTGACACATTTTCTCCACTGAATGATGTTTTAAATGTTGCTGTTGTTGGCTTTCTCTGTTTACTCAGGTTTGTCTCTTCTCTTCTCTTCTCTTCTGAAGCCACCACCACCACTCCAGCAACAACCTCTGGAGATGGTAACTGTAAGAGAACATCCGTAACACAACATTAGCTTTTTTAATTTTCTGGTTCCTGCTGTGTTGGTAGTTTGTGTCTGTGTTGCAACCATTCTCCCTGGCAGTAAATCGTAAAAGCCTTTTTTATTTCCCTTTAAAATGGCGCCGCATTAATAAGGAAGCTGCGTTTGTGGCATGAGCAGCAGATGAGGAGCTACGTGCTCAATAAAACCCAAACAGCTGCTATTGTTCTTGACTGGTCCCAGCACCTGAGACCATGATGCTGCTACACTGGTGGATGGATGGGTGGAGGGATGGGTGGACGGATGGATGGATGGACGATGGATGGGTGGATGGATGGATGGATGGATGGATGGATGGATGGATGGATGGACCAGTGATCATCCTACATCTCCACGGTATCTGACTGAGCGTTACCTTGACGATGGTCAGGCTCACTGAGCAGTTCAGGAGAGGATGGATCAGTAACCTCGGCTCCACTCAACCCCTGTAGGGTGGACATCCCGCTTGGAACGTCCCGCTTGGAACGTCCCGCTTGGAACGTCCTGCTTGGACGTCCTGCAGCTGTTTGGATAAATAAACTTTGCAGCGCTGTAAGATTCATTGTTACAACAAAGACATGATCAACCATAACACAAACTTTTCTTAGAACTAAATTGTCAGTGAAATATTTCTGATCCAAGCTGATTTTAAAAGGTTTGTCGTGGATTATTACTACAGGAACAACCAGAGGAACAAGCTAAAATAAAGAGGTGAAACACGACAGGAAAAACATGTTGGTTTGTGGTGATTTCACTTGAATCACCAGAATTCGATGAGATCATCGACTGTTATGGGCTGTCCCATTTCTCCCAGTTAAACCAATGCAGTCGTCTAAAGTCCTGTCCTGATGATGAAGAGGTCTTCCTCATATAATGATTATAGGCAGGTTACAGCCTAAAGAGGGTAGTCATGCACATTTATAATGGAAAATCCTTTAATAACCTTAAAGTCCGTTAGTCCTTTTTCTACATAGTAACCAGTTTGGGGGATAAGATCCAGATTCATTAATTATTATGTTGTATGAATGAGAGCCAAATATCTCCATTATCTTCCAGATCCGTGGTGGCTGAACCTCATTGCAGCAGCCGCTTCAGTTGTCCTTGCCATCGGTTGCCTCACAGTTTTCATATATAAACGGAGAAAAGGCACTGGTAAGTTTCATGATGTTAATGAAATGTCAGTGTAGAAGGATGTGAAAGTCCACAATAATCATGATCATAATGTGCCTTGGCGTCATTATGTTTCCCCGGTTTTATCTAAAGTGTTCCACTAAGAACCCAACCAGCACCAAGAGCATAAACCTCATCTCTGTCCTCTCTTTAATGCTGTTGTTCCACTGTCGCCTGGGTTGATTTGGTTCGGGCACTTGAGTCCAGAAGAGTTGAGGAAGATGCTTTTTTCCTCCATAGCACAATAACACATTAAAAAGGTTTAGACAGACTTTTTGTATGCACAGAAACATTTTGAAAAATATTTTAAAAACTTGAAGTTGAAAAAAAGTCTGTCAAAGTGTAGAAAATGAGAGATAAAGTGTGACCCCTTAGGAGGAAACTTCTTAATGCAGAACTGAGTCACACATTTTCGTCTCTTTAGGTCAAAAGCGAGAACATTTGTTACGCCTCCATCAGCTACAAGAGCACCAACGGTGGAGCCCAGGTACAACGATAACGGGTCCTTGTTTGCCTTCACAGAAGCTTTCACAGATGCTAAAATAAGTTCAGCCTTGGTTTTGGTACATAACTGAATACATTTATAAAAGATTTAGGTTTATTCTTTTGATTTTTGACCCACCTTCATTATTTTCACATTTGTCCATGATGGATTTGAAGTCAACATCATCCACCAAAGGAGTTCAAACAAAAAGGATCAGTTTGTTTGGTTGTCAATTCTGTTTCGTTTTTTTTTCTTCAGGTTTTTGGTGATGAAGGTGATCCAATGTGACCTACAGCACTGTGAGAATGTCAGCACCAACACAACCATCACAGCTCAAATAATAGCAGCCAAGAACTTGTTTTATTTGTTCTTGTATGTGCAGAGGTTTTTTGTGAAATGTTTTAATTCCTATATTGTATTACCTGTTAAATAAGTAAATCCAAATATGTTTCATTTAGAAGCATATTTTGGTTGATGAGCAAATAGGAGGCTGCATATTTAATTGAATTTCATTCATTTTTAATCGTTTTGATACTTTTTTCATTTTCTTCCTTTTTTCTTGTTCTTTTCAATGACAGCTTTGGTTTTGTAGCATTAAATAACAAAGTGTGTTTACTGTAAGTATGAAATTAAAAGCTATTTCAAACAATGTTTCTCGGAGTCAACTCAGTGGTGAAGACTTTAAAGTATTATTTGTACAATTGGTGTTATTAATATCGGGGACGTTTTCATTCAACCCAAAATTAGGAGGCACTTCTGCCACCGACCAGCAGGGGGCACTAGAGCTCCTTCACCGATGCAGGTTTGCAGACACCAGCTGTTGTTGCTGAGTAGAGCTCCAGCCTACAGGTATGATTAATGTCTGCATGCCCTGTTCTCAGATGAAGTGCAGAGGAAATGAAGTTGTTCAAAAGAAGTGAATCAACAGGAGATCCTTCAAAAAACAAAGGTGCTAAAAAGAAAATGAGAAGAGGAGCAGATTTGAAGTATATTTCCTCAAAACTAAACCAAAACAAGATTTTGAATTTGGCAGCTCGGTCAGTGGTATTTTAAAATTACTTTTATGATGCATTACAAATAGAATTAAAAAACTAACCGGAAGGAGACTTTTGGAAATACTGACAATCCCAGTGTGTCAGAAGCTGCTCCACAAAAAAAAACAGGTCAACCTTTAAAACACAACATCAGCTCCAAGCTTAATGCTCATGACAGTTTATCAAAAAACCTCCCTGAGTCCAACTTAAATGAACGACCATAAACTGCCCAATCAAGAGTCACAATCACTCATCTGGGTCTGTGCGTTCCTCCATAAACACTGACTTTGTGTGAGAAAGCGGAACTTACACATGCACACACTCTCACACACACACACACTTAAGTACAGTCGTTACCGTGCATGTGAAGCATGAAGTAATTGCAGTGGTGGTGGTGGTGGTGGGGTCAGTAATGCAACTCAGGACAAAGAGCTGTCAAACAAAGTGATTCTGCTTCACCGACGATCCCCAACAGGACACATTCCGATCGGGTGGCACCGGGCTGACTGGAGAGGGGGGGACCGGGACATGAGGAAATGATTCATGGGGATTTGAAGACTACTCTTCTGCCGGTAGCATCATTATAACATGCTTTTCATTGTTGTAGTTGGATTTTTTTGGGGTCATCTTTAAAATGGAGAATTTCTCCTTTTTAGCACCACATCAACCTGAGCTGGCTGCAGGAATTAGAGTAATTACATCATCGCGCATACAAATGAGCTAATTTAGCTTTGCCCCACCTCTCTACGGGTCAGTAGGACCGTGACCCATTTAATAACCGTCCAATAAGGAACACAGCAAAAATCTCCTGAGCCAATGGGACCCGTGGCCCTGCCCACCTGCATGCATAATAATAAGGCGCGGAATAATAACACACTGGGGGGAAACTTGAACGACCACAGCTCACTCACTGTGCTCTTCAGAATACTTGGTCTCTGAAAAACTATCACCATGGTCGACGCCTTCTGTGCAACCTGGAAACTGGTGGAGAGCGAGAACTTTGATGATTACATGAAAGCCTTGGTCAGTAATGTGCTTCTAGCTTTGCTCTTTTTCTTTGATCTCAGTGTTGAAATGTGCTTCATATGTCATGTCCCAGGCGTGGGCTTCGCCACCCGACAGGTCGGGAACGTGACCAAACCGACCGTCATCATCAGCCTGGAGGGCGATAAGGTGGTGGTTCGCACCCAGAGCACCTTCAAAAACACAGAGATCTCCTTCAAGCTGGGGGAGGAGTTTGATGAAACCACCGCCGACGACAGGAACTGTAAAGTAAGAACAAACACTTTCAATCATCTCAGATCGGCATATTCTGGAGTAATCAAGATTAATTGGCCACACTTTTCAGTACGGTCACCATGTGTTGTGTCTCTCAGTCTACAGTGTCTCTGGAGGGAGACAAGTTGGTCCACGTCCAAAAGTGGGAGGGCAAAGAGACCACGTTCGTCAGAGAGATCAAGGATGGCAAGATGGTCATGGTACGTTTCTGTCTAAAGTGAACTATGACATAAATAACATCTAAAAGTATAGCATCATGGAACGTAGGCCCAACTACTTTGTTTTTTAGTGTTGTTCAATATGAGGGATTACACTGTAAAACAAGAACACTTACTAAGCTATAATTTAATGGTCTACTTTATATTTTTTTTCTGTGTGATTTCTGGGCAGCAGCAAAATCAACACACATGTAGAAATACACATTCCCACATGTCCAGTCAAATCCCGAATCAAAACAGACATTGACGAGGCCCTGGAGGGACTCCCAGGTAGCAACTTCAGTGTGAATGTGATGGAACTAAATGTAACATGAAGATTCAAAGTTGTTAAAGCAGAAGTGAAAGTGAAACTTACCTTGCTGAGTCACCCTGGTCTTTTCTATGTCTCCAGATAATAAAGCAGTAATTCTGGTGGTGATGCATCACACCTTTGATCCTGATCTGGTGATTGTAGAGAGCAGATTACAGGAGCTCCCTAGAAACGTCCGCCTCACTGTCAACCCCCTGTTCTATCAAGGCAGGCTCCTCGGGTGTAACTGTGAGTATTATTTACACCTAGATTCTCATACCTGAACGTCCCTCTGAAGGCGTCACCATGCTAATTTTCTTTGAACCATATGGGACTGATGGCAGGCATCGCTGTTGCTGTTGTGTTGGTGATTCTTGTCACTGTCATTGTTATTGTAGTTGTCTTGATCTGGAATTGCCTCGTCGTTCCAGGGGGCTCCATTTGGAATCCCTGGAGCAGCAGTAAGTATGAATTTAATCCTAAACTGGTGTTACAGTGACATTTCCTCCAAATACATTTTTATTAGCAGGCTAAATTTTTTACAGATAGCCTCAATGATTAAGTTGGTTTCAAAATCTTTTTGTTTACTCTACAGAAGAATGTTGTTTTTTTTAATTCTGGATGATTTTTCTGTATTTCATGGTTTTATTGTTTTTTGAGGTTGCCGTAGTCCTCCATTTTGCTGTTGCAGAAATGTATGTCCATGATTTATGACTGTTTTAAGGCTCATTTAGTTGTTATGAGCTTTTATCCAAATCTGTCCTCCTTTGCACAAATGTGAAGTAAAAGGGAACAAATCTTCAGACTTTTGAAATTAATATAAAACTCGGTGACGTTCATGGTTCTGCTGTTTTTTTTTCTGTGTTTTAGGTGTGTGGTATCGCCATGTGTGGTCCTTCTGGTGGAAATGTTGGAACTGTTGTCTGTATTTTTTCTCCGGGTCAAGATGGTTGGTTAATTGGGTTTGTGTCAGTTTGGGACTCAGAGGGGCCAGACCTCGTTGATGTGGGTACACCAGGCAGAAGACATCACAGAAGAACACAGATGTTTGGCTAGAGTTCGTAGTGCCCTTCACTATCCTGTAAAGAAGATGCTAACCTTGAATACAACAGAATGATCTGTCACTGAGAGCTCAGAAGCTACTTCAGACAGTGAGTGAGAGTAAATACAATCTATAGCAGAGGTGTCAAACTCAAATAGCCAGTGGGCCAAAATTCAAAACTGGGACAAAGTCACGGCCAACATTGATATTTATTGAAAAAAATTTTCCTCCAGCTATACGTTGGAACCTTTTGATATGGACCCTAACTAGTTTTGCTCAACAACTGAACATGGAACAAGCAAATCTTAACACAATACAATATATAATTTATTATTGCACACATGCAAAATTGAAATTCAAATTAAAAAAACACATCACTGGCATTCATTTCTTCTCTTTTTTTGCAGCCTTCTGAAATAAATTTCAACAGTAATTTTTTGCCATTGTAAGTTAATGTAATGTAAATGTAAGGCTTTTCATCTCTTCTACGTTCTGGCACCTTTGGGTCATTTCCAGGTGCTTGTGTTTGTCTTGGTGTTGCGTTTTATATTGTCATCTGTTGTTGTTCTCCTTGTACTGCACATTGGCTCCACATACAAGAAGACAGGTCCGTCTTTTACATATCTAAACAGATATTCTGCCTCCTACCTGTTCAGAAAGGTCCTATTTTCTTCCTTTCCTTTAATCATTTTTCAGAGGGGTAGTGCCAGAATTAGCATTAGCATATAAGGTCGCTATGACTACTTTCTCTTTCTTGGTGGTTGGCAAGCCACATATTGGTTTATTACCACTACCAACTGATGTAGAGTGTGGATTTTCACACCAAAACACCAGCAGAGCTCGTATTTGTAGTAATAGCACAAGCGCTTTAAGTGATAATACCGGCGGGCCAGCTCTAATAGTCAATTGGTACGGCTTCGCGGGCAAAATATAATTACATTCCGGGCCAAATTTGGCCCACGGGCCAGAGTTTGACACCTATGATCTATAGGATAATTTAGGATTTAAGAAGTCACTTTTCCGACACAAGAATATTGAAAATTTCCTCATCAGATCAAATCAAATCAGAAGGAATCAAGTTGGAATAGGTCTTAATGTAGATTTATACAACTGTTTATTTTCCTTTTGTAACATTAAAATCTTTTAGTTTTAACCTACTTTGTTATACAGTTTTGTCGTTATGTTTGGCCAATTAGGCGCAAAAGTGCTTCTAATGTTGTGTTATTTTTAAATAACACTAAAGTGAAGAAAACCACAGAAGTCAGTTTAAACTATATGGACATTTACATGAACATAAAATCAAAGCACTGGTCTGTTTGAAAATGCACGATAGATAGATAGATGGATAGATAGATAGATAGATAGATAGATAGATAGATAGATAGATAGATAGATAGATAGATAGATAGATAGATAGATAGATAGATAGATAGATAGATAGATAGATAGATAGATAGATAGATAGATAGATAGATAGATAGATTAGATAGATAGATAGATAAACTCACGACAGTTTAAGGTTTTATTCTAATGTTAAATTTAAAAAAAAGTCAGGTCCAAACTATAGAGACACACAACTCTCGTTCTGGTTATATTGTGGCGGAGATTTGGGGGCGGGGCCTCTGTCACCCGGGAGGATTATGGGTAGGGGGCGTGGTTTTGATGCTTTTGGAGTTTATATTTCTCCATTTATCTGCTACTCAAAATTATTGTATTATTACTATTGTTGTCGATGTGATGTCAGACACTTTTGTATTATTTTATTGTTTTATTACTCTTGTTGTCAACGTGATGTCAGACACTTGCTGAAGGCTCCGTAAGTGACGTCAACTGACCAGCTGAGGGTGCTGGATCACTGCAGGAATTTAGGCTTTTTCTATCTTTATAGTTATATCAAACAAAAATCAAGATTCCCATTCTAACTCAATTATACAAGTACTTTAAAACAATAACGCCTGACGATATCTACTAAAGCTAAAAACCAAAAACCTGGGAGGATCCACGATGTGGCAGCAGCCCGCATCTGTGGGATTGGTGATTGAGGCCACGTCATTTGAGCAAAGCGAAAGTGAAATCGGTTCTTCTCCACGCAGAGCGACGCGTCCAGACTGGGACTATGTCAGAGACACTACACGCAAACTATCAATCGATTTCGTGAGTATTCATTAAACATTCTTACACTGACGAATCCCTGCGAGTGGCCCAACAGCAGATCGTACAATGCATCGGACTTATTCTCCTTTAAGGTATTTATAGTTGTGTCAGGGGGCCAGTCGTGCAAGTGACGCACTTTGACAATCTTACAATGTTTCACTTTGGGGTTTCTTTTTGTTGTTTTTGAATTCTGCACTAATGTGGATCTTTCTTTCCACCACAGAGACATGGAGAGCGGTGGTGAGGAAACTATTTGTTTTTTGACAAAAGACAGTAAATGTCATCAAATTCTGAATCAGTTTTTAGTCATAACTTGACAACAATCAATTTGTTGTTTTGGTATTTTATGAGCAATGAAGTATTTTAGCTATATTTATTTAACCTTCAGTCTAAAGGAGGTTTAAGTGTTTCCCACTGGTTCATGTCTGCATGATTTCCATCATCAGGTGAAAGTTCAAAGCTGCTCAGGTTGATTTTCCAATAACACACTTCTTCCTTTCTCTCTTCAGTATCTGGAACAAAGTTCTTTGTCTACGTGGCTTCAGAAACAAAAATGCTCACATGGAATGGGTTTCCAAAATGAAACGTGTTGGACACACTGAAGTGAACATTCCAGAAGATGCAGATTATTATTTGGTTTTCTGTCCAGTCAAATCCCGAATCAAAACAGACATTGACGAGGCCCTGGAGGGACTCCCAGGTAGCAACTTAAGTGTGAATGTGATGGAACTAAATGTAACATGAAGATTCAAAGTTGTTAAAGCAGAAGTGAAAGTCAAACTTACCTTCCTGAGTCACCCTGGTCTTTTCTATGTCTCCAGATAATAAAGCAGTAATTCTGGTGGTGATGCATCACACCTTTGATCCTCATCTGGTGATTGTAGAGAGCAGATTACAGGAGCTCCCTAGAAACGTCCGCCTCACTGTCGACTCCCTGTTCTATCAAGGCAGGCTCCTCAGGTGTAACCGCAACGATATTGCCTGGAATCAGATCCAAAAAAGTCTCAACATTCCTATTCCTGAAGTAAACACAAAATGTTGATGAAGGTTGTGCAGGAAGTTGTCTCAGTCCATTAATAACGCTCATTTTTGTCATTTCAGCCATCCTGGTGGATGAGACTGTTTAACTCTGTACTGTTGTACTGTGAGTATTATTTACACCTGGATCCTCATACCTGAAAGACCTCTGTCACCCTACTGGGTCATGGCACCCACTCACCCTCACCCTCACCCTCACCCTCACCCTCACCCTCACCCTCACCCTCACCCTAACCCTAACTCTCCTTCAGACTGCATTTCAGTTCCTTCTGTACTCTGCTGAGCTCAGCAAGGTCTCCAGTCATGAAGACCCTCTTCTTCTCGTTCAAAAGGGCCTTCAGGGCCTTCACTTGTCACCCATGCTTTGTTGTTTGGGTAACAGTGCACCTAAATGTCATGAATTGAATCATTTTGACTTGAAAATGTATCTGTGATTTGAATACTTCATGAGAAGAGAACATGTTTTCATGTCACCTATATTTAACTTCTATCTTTGATTCTAATGAGCGTTACACTAACTTTTAAACACTGATTAACTATATAATGATTCCAGGCATGAACAAAATAATCGGGTCAAAGGCCAAAGGTAACGGTTTAACATAAGAGTGGAGGAAATGTGATTTTTCTGCTACATGGACAAATGTCAGGTGGTTTATAGAGACTTTTGAACAATTGGTATTTTACTGATTGTGATGTTTGTTTACCAATTTCAAATATAATTGCATTGCTTGTTTAAAGTTATTTATATTTACATTTGACTTTTAATTCAAAACTACATTTACACTGTTTCACGTCAGTCTAAACTAAGTGTTTCCCACTGGTTCATGTCTGCATGATTTCCATCATCAGGTGAAAGTTCAAAGCTGCTCAGGTTGATTTTCCAATAACACACTTCTTCCTTTCTCTCTTCAGTATCTGGAACAAAGTTCTTTGTCTGCGTGGCTTCTGAAACACGAAACAAGCTCATGGGATGGGTTTCCAAAATGGTATGCAAATGTGTAACTGTGTTGCCTGGAATCAGATCCAGAAAACTTTCAACATTCCTATTCCTGAAGTAAACACCAAATGTTTATGAAGGTTGTGCAGGAAGTTGTCTCAGTCCATTAATAACGCTCATTTTTGTCATTTCAGCCATCCTGGTGGAAGAGACCGTTTAACTGTGAGTATTATTTACACCTGGATCCTCATATCTGAAAGACCTCTGTCACCCTACTGGGTCATGGCACCTCACCCCTCACCCTCACCCTCACCCCACCCTCACCCTCACCCTACCCCCCTAACCCTAACCCTAACCCTAGCCCCCCTCACCCTCACCCTAACCCTAACCCTAACTCTCCTTCAGACTGCATTTCAGTTCCTTCTGTACTCTGCTGAGCTCAGCAAGGTCTCCAGTCATGAAGACCCTCTTCTTCTCGTTCAAAAGGGCCTTCAGGGCCTTCACTTGTCACCCATGCTTTTTGTTTGGGTAACAGTGCACCTAAATGTCATGAATTGAATCATTTTGACTTGAAAATGTATCTGTGATTTGAATACTTCATGAGAAGAGAACATGTTTTCATGTCACCTATATTTAACTTCTATCTTTGATTCTAATGAGCGTTACACTAACTTTTAAAACTGATTAACTATATAATGATTCCAGGCATGAACAAAATAATCGGGTCAAAGGCCAAAGGTAACGGTTTAACATAAGAGTGGAGGAAATGTGATTTTTTCTGCTACATGGACAAATGTCAGGTGGTTTATAGAGACTTTTGAACAATTTGGTATTTTACTGATTGTGATGTTTGTTTACGAATTTTAAATATAATTGCATTGCTTGTTTAAAGTTATTTATATTTACATTTGACTTTTAATTCAAAACTACATTTACACTATTTCACCTCAGTCTAAACTAAGTGTTTCCACTGGTTCATGTCTGCATGATTTCCATCATCAGGTGAAAGTTCAAAGCTGCTCAGGTTGATTTTCCAATAACACACTTCTTCTTCTCTTCTCTCTTCAGTATCTGGAACAAAGTTCTTTGTCTACGTGGCTTCTGAAACAAAAAACGCTCACATGGAATGGGTTTCCAAAATGAAACGTGTTGGACACACTGAAGTGAACATTCAGGAAGATGCAGATTTTTATTTGGTTTTCTGTCCAGTCAAATCCCGAATCAAAACAGACATTGACGAGGCCCTGGAGGGACTCCCAGGTAGCAACTTAAGTGTGAATGTGATGGAACTAAATGTAACATGAATATTCAAAGTTGTTAAAGCAGAAGTGAAAGTCAAACTTACCTTCCTGAGTCACCCTGGTCTTTTCTATGTCTCCAGATAATAAAGCAATAATTCTGGTGGTGATGCATCACACCTTTGATCCTGATCTGGTGATTGTAGAGAGCAGATTACAGGAGCTCCCCTAGAAACGTCCGCCTCACTGTCGACTCCCTGTTCTATCAAGGCAGGCTCCTCAGGTGTAACCGCAACGATATTGCCTGGAATCAGATCCAAAAAGTCTCAACATTCTTATTCCTGAAGTAAACACAAAATGTTGATGAAGGTTGTGCAGGAAGTTGTCTCAGTCCATTAATAACGCTCATTTTTGTCATTTCAGCCATCCTGGTGGAAGAGACTGTTTAACTCTGTACTGTTGTACTGTGAGTATTATTTACACCTGGATCCTCATACCTGAAAGACCTCTGTCACCCTACTGGGTCATGGCACCTCACCCTCACCCTCACCCTAACCCCAACCCTAACCCTAACCTACCCTAACCTAACCCTAACCCTAACTCTCCTTCAGACTGCATTTCAGTTCCTTCTGTACTCTGCTGAGCTCAGCAAGGTCTCCAGTCATGAAGACCCTCTTCTTCTCGTTCAAAAGGGCCTTCAGGGCCTTCACTTGTCACCCATGCTTTGTTGTTTGGGTAACAGTGCACCTAAATGTCATGAATTGAATCATTCTGACTTGAAAATGTATCTGTGATTTGAATACTTCATGAGAAGAGAACATGTTTTCATGTCACCTATATTTAACTTCTATCTTTGATTCTAATGAGCGTTACACTAACTTTTAAACACTGATTAACTATATAATGATTCCAGGCATGAACAAAATAATCGGGTCAAAGGCCAAAGGTAACGGTTTAACATAAGAGTGGAGGAAATGTGATTTTTTCTGCTACATGGACAAATGTCAGGTGGTTTATAGAGACTTTTGAACAATTTGGTATTTTACTGATTGTGATGTTTGTTTACCAATTTCAAATATAATTGCATTGCTTGTTTAAAGTTATTTATATTTACATTTGACTTTTAATTCAAAACTACATTTACACTGTTTCACGTCAGTCTAAACTAAGTGTTTCCCACTGGTTCATGTCTGCATGATTTCCATCATCAGGTGAAAGTTCAAAGCTGCTCAGGTTGATTTTCCAATAACACACTTCTTCTTCTCTTCTTTCTCTCAGTATCTGGAACAAAGTTCTTTGTCTGCGTGGCTTCTGAAACACGAAACAAGCTCATGGGATGGGTTTCCAAAATGGTATGCAAATGTGTAACTGTTGCCTGGAATCAGATCCAGAAAACTTTCAACATTCCTATTCCTGAAGTAAACACCAAATGTTTATGAAGGTTGTGCAGGAAGTTGTCTCAGTCCATTAATAACGCTCATTTTTGTCATTTCAGCCATCCTGGTGGAAGAGACCGTTTAACTGTGAGTATTATTTACACCTGGATCCTCATATCTGAAAGACCTCTGTCACCCTACTGGGTCATGGCACCTCACCCTCACCCTCACCCTCACCCTAACCCTCACCCTCACCCTACCCCCCCCCCTAACCCTAACCCTAACCCTACCCCCCCTCACCCTCACCTAACCTAACCCCTAACCCTAACTCTCCTTCAGACTGCATTTCAGTTCCTTCTGTACTCTGCTGAGCTCAGCAAGGTCTCCAGTCATGAAGACCCTCTTCTTCTCGTTCAAAAGGGCCTTCAGGGCCTTCACTTGTCACCCATGCTTTGTTGTTTGGGTAACAGTGCACCTAAATGTCATGAATTGAATCATTTTGACTTGAAAATGTATCTGTGATTTGAATACTTCATGAGAAGAGAACATGTTTTCATGTCACCTATATTTAACTTCTATCTTTGATTCTAATGAGCGTTACACTAACTTTTAAACACTGATTAACTATATAATGATTCCAGGCATGAACAAAATAATCGGGTCAAAGGCCAAAGGTAACGGTTTAACATAAGAGTGGAGGAAATGTGATTTTTCTGCTACATGGACAAATGTCAGGTGGTTTATAGAGACTTTTGAACATTTGGTATTTTACTGATTGTGATGTTTGTTTACGAATTTTAAATATAATTGCATTGCTTGTTTAAAGTTATTTATATTTACATTTGACTTTTAATTCAAAACTACATTTACACTATTTCACCTCAGTCTAAACTAAGTGTTTCCCACTGGTTCATGTCTGCATGATTTCCATCATCAGGTGAAAGTTCAAAGCTGCTCAGGTTGATTTTCCAATAACACACTTCTTCCTTTCTCTCTTCAGTATCTGGAACAAAGTTCTTTGTCTACGTGGCTTCTGAAACAAAAAACGCTCACATGGAATGGGTTTCCAAAATGAAACGTGTTGGACACACTGAAGTGAACATTCAGGAAGATGCAGATTTTTATTTGGTTTTCTGTCCAGTCAAATCCCGAATCAAAACAGACATTGACGAGGCCCTGGAGGGACTCCCAGGTAGCAACTTAAGTGTGAATGTGATGGAACTAAATGTAACATGAATATTCAAAGTTGTTAAAGCAGAAGTGAAAGTCAAACTTACCTTCCTGAGTCACCCTGGTCTTTTCTATGTCTCCAGATAATAAAGCAATAATTCTGGTGGTGATGCATCACACCTTTGATCCTGATCTGGTGATTGTAGAGAGCAGATTACAGGAGCTCCCTAGAAACGTCCACCTCACTGTCGACTCCCTGTTCTATAGAGGCAGGCTCCTCAGGTGTAACCGCAACGATATTGCCTGGAATCAGATCCAAAAAAGTCTCAACATTCTTATTCCTGAAGTAAACACAAAATGTTGATGAAGGTTGTGCAGGAAGTTGTCTCAGTCCATTAATAACGCTCATTTTTGTCATTTCAGCCATCCTGGTGGAAGAGACTGTTTAACTCTGTACTGTTGTACTGTGAGTATTATTTACACCTGGATCCTCATACCTGAAAGACCTCTGTCACCCTACTGGGTCATGGCACCTCACCCTCACCCTCACCCTAACCCCTAACCCTAACCCTAACCCTAACCCTAACCCTAACTCTCCTTCAGACTGCATTTCAGTTCTGTACTCTGCTGAGCTCAGCAAGGTCTCCAGTCATGAAGACCCTCTTCTTCTCGTTCAAAAGGGCCTTCAGGGCCTTCACTTGTCACCCATGCTTTGTTGTTTGGGTAACAGTGCACCTAAATGTCATGAATTGAATCATTTTGACTTGAAAATGTATCTGTGATTTGAATACTTCATGAGAAGAGAACATGTTTTCATGTCACCTATATTTAACTTCTATCTTTGATTCTAATGAGCGTTACACTAACTTTTAAACACTGATTAACTATATAATGATTCCAGGCATGAACAAAATAATCGGGTCAAAGGCCAAAGGTAACGGTTTAACATAAGAGTGGAGGAAATGTGATTTTTCTGCTACATGGACAAATGTCAGGTGGTTTATAGAGACTTTTGAACAATTTGGTATTTTACTGATTGTGATGTTTGTTTACCAATTTCAAATATAATTGCATTGCTTGTTTAAAGTTATTTATATTTACATTTGACTTTTAATTCAAAACTACATTTACACTGTTTCACGTCAGTCTAAACTAAGTGTTTCCCACTGGTTCATGTCTGCATGATTTCCATCATCAGGTGAAAGTTCAAAGCTGCTCAGGTTGATTTTCCAATAACACACTTCTTCCTTTCTCTCTTCAGCATCTGGAACAAAGTTCTTTGTCTGCGTGGCTTCTGAAACACGAAACAAGCTCATGGGATGGGTTTCCAAAATGGTATGCAAATGTGTAACTGTTGCCTGGAATCAGATCCAGAAAACTTTCAACATTCCTATTCCTGAAGTAAACACCAAATGTTTATGAAGGTTGTGCAGGAAGTTGTCTCAGTCCATTAATAACGCTCATTTTTGTCATTTCAGCCATCCTGGTGGAAGAGACCGTTTAACTGTGAGTATTATTTACACCTGGATCCTCATACCTGAAAGACCTCTGTCACCCTACTGGGTCATGGCACCTCACCCTCACCCTCACCCTCACCCTCACCCTACCCCCCTAACCCTAACCCTAACCCTACCCCCCCTCACCCTAACCCTAACCCTAACCCTTACTCTCCTTCAGACTGCATTTCAGTTCCTTCTGTACTCTGCTGAGCTCAGCAAGGTCTCCAGTCATGAAGACCCTCTTCTTCTCGTTCAAAAGGGCCTTCAGGGCCTTCACTTGTCACCCATGCTTTGTTGTTTGGGTAACAGTGCACCTAAATGTCATGAATTGAATCATTTTGACTTGAAAATGTATCTGTGATTTGAATACTTCATGAGAAGAGAACATGTTTTCATGTCACCTATATTTAACTTCTATCTTTGATTCTAATGAGCGTTACACTAACTTTTAAACACTGATTAACTATATAATGATTCCAGGCATGAACAAAATAATCGGGTCAAAGGCCAAAGGTAACGGTTTAACATAAGAGTGGAGGAAATGTGATTTTTCTGCTACATGGACAAATGTCAGGTGGTTTATAGAGACTTTTGAACAATTTGGTATTTTACTGATTGTGATGTTTGTTTACGAATTTTAAATATAATTGCATTGCTTGTTTAAAGTTATTTATATTTACATTTGACTTTTAATTCAAAACTACATTTACACTATTTCACGTCAGTCTAAACTAAGTGTTTCCCACTGGTTCATGTCTGCATGATTTCCATCATCAGGTGAAAGTTCAAAGCTGCTCAGGTTGATTTTCCAATAACACACTTCTTCCTTTCTCTCTTCAGTATCTGGAACAAAGTTCTTTGTCTACGTGGCTTCTGAAACAAAAAACGCTCACATGGAATGGGTTTCCAAAATGAAACGTGTTGGACACACTGAAGTGAACATTCAGGAAGATGCAGATTTTTATTTGGTTTTCTGTCCAGTCAAATCCCGAATCAAAACAGACATTGACGAGGCCCTGGAGGGACTCCCAGGTAGCAACCAAGTTGGTCCACGTCCAAAAGTGGGAGGGCAAAGAGACCACGTTCGTCAGAGAGATCAAGGACGGCAAGATGGTCATGGTACGTTTCTGTCTAAAGTGAACTATGACATAAATAACATCTAAAAGTATAGCATCATGGAACGTAGGCCCAACTACTTTGTTTTTTAGTGTTGTTCAATATGAGGGATTACACTGTAAAACAAGAACACTTACTAAGCTATAATTTAATGGTCTACTTTATATTTTTTTTCTGTGTGATTTCTGGGCAGCAGCAAAATCAACACACATGTAGAAATACACATTCCCACATGTCCAGTCAAATCCCGAATCAAAACAGACATTGACGAGGCCCTGGAGGGACTCCCAGGTAGCAACTTAAGTGTGAATGTGATGGAACTAAATGTAACATGAAGATTCAAAGTTGTTAAAGCAGAAGTGAAAGTCAAACTTACCTTCCTGAGTCACCCTGGTCTTTTCTATGTCTCCAGATAATAAAGCATTAATTCTGGTGGTGATGCATCACACCTTTGATCCTGATCTGGTGATTGTAGAGAGCAGATTACAGGAGCTCCCTAGAAACGTCCGCCTCACTGTCGACTCCCTGTTCTATCAAGGCAGGCTCCTCTGGTGTAACCGCAACGATATTGCCTGGGATCAGATCCAGAAAAGTCTCAACATTCCTATTCCTGAAGTACCGGTAAACACAAAATGTTGATGAAGGTTGTGCAGGAAGTTGTCTCAGTCCATTAATAACGCTATTTTTTCATTTCAGCCATCCTGGTGGATGAGACTGTTTAACTGTGAGTATTATTTACACCTAGATTCTCATACCTGAACGTCCCTCTGAAGGCGTCACCATGCTAATTTTCTTTGAACCATATGGGACTGATGGCAGGCATCGCTGTTGCTGTTGTGTTGGTGATTCTTGTCACTGTCATTGTTATTGTAATTGTCTTGATCTGGAATTGCCTCGTCGTTCCAGGGGGCTCCATTTGGAATCCCTGGAGCAGCAGTAAGTATGAATTTAATCCTAAACGGGTGTTACAGTGACATTTCCTCCAAATACATTTTTATTAGCAGGCTAAATTTTTTTACAGATAGCCTTATTAATTAAGTTGGTTTCAAAATCTTTTTGTTTACTCTACAGAAGAATGTTTTTTTTTGTAAATTCTGGATGATTTTTCTGTATTTCATGGTTTTATTGTTTTTTGAGGTTGCCGTAGTCCTCCATTTTGCTGTTGCAGAAATGTATGTCCATGATTTATGACTGTTTTAAGGCTCATTTAGTTGTTATGAGCTTTTATCCAAATCTGTCCTCCTTTGCACAAATGTGAAGTAAAAGGGAACAAATCTTCAGACTTTTGAAATTAATATAAAACTCGGTGACGTTCATGGTTCTGCTGATTTTTCTGTGTTTTAGGTGTGTGGTATCGCCATGTGTGGTCCTTCTGGTGGAAATGTTGGAACTGTTGTCTGTATTTTTTCTCCGGGTCAAGACGGTTGGTTAATTGGGTTTGTGTCAGTTTGGGACTCAGAGGGGCCAGACCTCGTTGATGTGGGTACACCAGGCAGGAGACATCAACAGAAGAACACAGATGTTTGGCTAGAGTTCGTATCTCCTTGATCATTTAAGCACCGTTAATGTGTTGCCTAATGTGTTGCCTTCACAATGTGTAACAACAATAGATTGATTCATATTTGTTCTTTGTAAATCAGTCACAGGATTCATTTCTTCAGGTTTCAATCTATTGTGTAGCTTGAAAAATATGTTTGAGATAAAATATGTTTTTCTGAACCTCTTTAATGTCAATGCTTAGAACGGACACACAGGAGACTCAGATGACTTGTGTTGAAATGAAGTGGTGAAGTGACACCAACACAGCAACAGTTCACGCAGCACCAGCACCCACCCTGATGAGACATTTGTACTGAGAGGTATATCAGGCACGAGGAAGTGAAGGTCACCGGCCAGCCAGTGACCTTCACTATCCTGTAAAGAAGGTGCTAACCTTGAATACAACAGAATGATCTGTCACTGAGAGCTCAGAAGCTACTTCAGGACAGTGAGTGAGAGTAAATACAATCTATAGCAGAGGTGTCAAACTCAAATAGCCAGTGGGCCAAAATTCAAAACTGGGACAAAGTCACGGGCCAACATTGATATTTATTGAAAAAAATCTTCCTCCAGCTATACGTTGGAACCTTTTGATATGGACCCAAACTAGTTTTGCTCAACAACTGAACATGGAACAAGCAAATCTTAACACAATACAATATATAATTTATTATTGCACACATGCAAAATTGAAATTCAAATTAAAAAAACACATCACTGGCATTCATTTCTTCTCTTTATTTGCAGCCTTCTGAAATAAATTTCAACAGTAATATTTTGCCATTGTAAGTTAATGTAATGTAAATGTAAGGCCTTTTCATCTCTTCTACGTTCTGGCACCTTTGGGTCATTTCCAGGTGCTTGTGTTTGTCTTGGTGTTGCGTTTTATATTGTCATCTGTTGTTGTTCTCCTTGTACTGCACATTGGCTCCACATACAAGAAGACAGGTCCGTCTTTTACATATCTAAACAGATATTCTGCCTCCTACCTGTTCAGAAAGGTCCTATTTTCTTCCTTTCCTTTAATCATTTTTCAGAGGGGTAGTGCCAGAATTAGCATTAGCATATAAGGTCGCTATGACTACTTTCTCTTTCTTGGTGGTTGGCAAGCCACATATTGGTTTATTACCACCACCAACTGATGTAGAGTGTGGATTTTCACACCAAAACACCAGCAGAGCTGGTATTTGTAGTATTAGCACAGGCGCTTTAAGTGATAATACCGGCGGGCCAGCTCTAATAGTCAATTGGTATGGCTTCGCGGGCAAAATATAATTACATTGCGGGCCAAATTTGGCCCACGGGCCAGAGTTTGACACATGTAGTCTATAGGATAATTTAGGATTGAAGAAGTCATTTTTCCGACACAAGAATATTGAAAAATTCCTCATCAGATCAAATTAAATCAGAAGGAATCAAGTTGGAATAAAGGTCTTAATGTAGATTTATACAACTATTTATTTTCCTTTTGTAACATTAAAATCTTTTAGTTTTAACCTACTTTGTTATACAGTTTTGTCGTTATGTTTGGCCAATTAGGAGCAAAAGTGCATCTAATGTTGTGTTATTTTTAAATAACACTAAAGTGAAGAAAACCACAGAAGTCAGTTTAAACTATATGGACATTAACATGAACATAAAATCAAAGCACTGGTCTGTTTGAAAATGCACGACAGACAGACAGACAGACAGACAGAGAGACAGACAGACAGACAGACAGACAGACAGATAGATAGATAGATAGATAGATAGATAGATAGATAGATAGATAGATAGATAGATAGATAGATAGATAGATAGATAGATAGATAGATAGATAAAATCACGACAGTTTAAGGTTTTATTCTAATGTTAAATTAAAAAAAAGTCAGGTCCAAACTATAGAGACACACAACTCTCGTTCTGGTTATATTGTGGCGGAGATTTGGGGGCGGGGCCTCTGTCACCCGGGAGGATTATGGGTAGGGGGCGTGGTTTTGATGCTCTTGGAGTTTATATTTCTCCATTTATCTGCTACTCAAAATTATTGTATTATTACTATTGTTGTCGATGTGATGTCAGACACTTTTGTATTATTTTATTGTATTATTACTATTGTTGTCGACGTGATGTCAGACACTTTTGTATTATTTTATTGTATTATTGTGGCAGAAGGAGGAACGACTCAGACAGAGCAGGTGGTTTAGACGTCTTTATTCTGCATCCAGCAGACAATACTAAAATGGCGCGTGGAACATCTCCAGGGAAGCTTCTTCTCTCCACATCACCTGAGAGGGAACATTGGCTCTCTCAAGTAAATTAATTGATGGTGAAAGACTTTGATCTGGACCAACATAGAGGGAACAGCTTCTAAAATGTTCTGTGTAGTTTGGGACCCCGTGACACACAAACACAACTGTTCAAATTTTGTCATTGCTGCAGTTGCAAGTTTAATTCCAGACTTTTGATTTGTGTCTGACACATTTTCTCCACTGAATGATGTTTTTAAATGTTGCTGTTGTTGGCTTTCTCTGTTTACTCAAGTTTGTCTCTTCTCTTCTCTTCTGAAGCCACCACCACCACTCCAGCAACAACCTCTGCAGATGGTACCTGTAAGAGAACATCCGTAACACAACATTAGCTTTTTTAATTTTCTGGTTCCTGCTGTGTTGGTAGTTTGTGTCTGTGTTGCAACCATTCTCCCTGGCAGTAAATCTTAAAAGCTTTTTTTTATTTCCCTTTAAAACGGCGCCGCATTAATAAGGAAGCTGCGTTTGTGGCATGAGCAGCAGATGAGGAGCTACATGCTCAATAAAACCCAAACAGCTGCTATTGTTCTTGACTGGTCCCAGCACCTGAGACCATGATGCTGCTACACTGGTGGATGGATGGATGGATGGATGGATGGATGGATGGATGGATGGATGGATGGATGGATGGATGAATGGATGGGTGGGTGGATGGATGGATGGATGGATGGACGGATGGACGAATGGATGGATGGATGGATGGATGGATGGGTGGGTGGATGGGTGGATGGATGGGTGGATGGATTGATAGATGGATGGACGGGTGGATGGATGGATGGACGGGTGGATGGATGGATGGACGGATGGGCGGGTGGATGGATGGATGGACGGGTGGATGGATGGATGGACGGGTGGATGGATGGATGGATGGGTGAATGGATGGATGGATGGACCAGTGATCATCCTACATCTCCATGGTATCTGGCTGAGCGTTACCTTGACGATGGTCAGGCTCACTGAGCAGTTCAGGAGAGGATGGATCAGTAACCTCGGCTCCACTCAACCCCTGTAGGGTGGACGTCCCGCTTGGAACGTCCCGCTTGGACGTCCTGCAGCTGTTTGGATAAATAAACTTTGCAGCGATCTGAGAACTGTTCTCTGACCATCAAGAACCTCAGAGGTGAAGATTCAGGTCTTTATACCTGTCGCCAGTTTAACAGCTCAGGATCACAAACAGGTCCAGATGCTGTAATTCATCTGTCTGTGGTCCCCAGTGAGTATTCCCATCACATAGTTTCATCTTCACCTTTCAACCACAACAATCATTGCAGTGAGGAAGATTGTGTTGCTGCTGTTGTTGCTCTGTTTGTTCATGTCTCTGTTCTCATGTTTGTTGTGTTGTGTTCTGATCTGTTCTGGTCTATTCCATTCACTTCTGTTGTGTTGTGTTCATTCACTTCTGTTGTGTTGTGTTCCATTCACTTCTGTTGTGTTGTGTTCTTTTCCATTCACTTCTGTTGTGTTGTGTTCTTTTCTGTTCTGTTCTATTCCATTCACTTCTGTTGTGTTGTGTTCTTTTCCATTCACTTCTGTTGTGTTGTGTTCTTTTCCATTCACTTCTGTTGTGTTGTGTTTTGTTCCATTCACTTCTGTTGTGTTGTGTTCTATTCCATTCACTTCTGTTGTGTTGTGTTCTTTTCCATTCACTTCTGTTGTGTTGTGTTCTCTTCTCTTCTCTGAGTGAGACGTGTGAGAGCGGAGGAGCGAGCGAGCGAGTGGAAAACCGTGCGAAAGAGCTTTTTTTTTCCTATTCTTTCTTGTGTGCGAGTGAATGCTCGATAATATAGTTTAATTTATTGTGGTGTTTGCAAGTTTATATTAGTTTATCGAGTGTTTGTGTGAGTGTGTGGGGCGGCCGTCATGGCGGCCAACGCCGGTTTAACCGGCTTGAGTCGGAAGCACGGAGTCAAGGTGGGAGCGGGCTCCGAGCTTGGTGTGGAGGTGGTGGCGCTGGCTGTGGGCCAGAAAATTGGCCACAGCTCAATCAAATCCGCCGCCCGCATGAGTAGGGCGGTGGTGTTGTTCCTGGCCAAGGTGGGGCAGGTGAACATGTTAGTGGAGACAGGGATCACGGTGGGCGGACAGTTCGTCCAGGTAACTCCGCTAACACAGCCGGCGCCACGGATTACCCTGTCTAATGTGCCGCCGTTCATCAGTGACGAGTTCCTGGTACGGGAGCTGTCTCGGCATGGGAAAGTGGTCTCTCCCATCCCAAAAATGTTGTCGGGCTGTAAGTCACCGCTGCTGAGACACGTAGTGTCTCACCGCAGGCAGGTGCATATGATCCTCAACAATAGGGCGGAGGAATTTAATTATCGATTCATCATCGTTCGGGTAGATGATTTTGATTATACCCTTTTTGCAACTTCCTCCGCCCTCAAGTGCTTTAATTGTAATGAGGAGGGTCATCTCGCCAGTGCTTGTCCGAGCCGCGTGGCCTCGGACGCGCAGGCGGCGGAGCCCGCCGCTCCCGCGCCCGTGGCGCCTCCAGCCCCGCGGCCCGTTCCGGCGGCGAGGCGTCGGTGGCTCAGCGCGGAGGGAAGCTCTGCTGCCCCGGACGGAGCGACAGCAGAGTCGCAGATGGAGGAGAAGCGGGACGAGTGTGTGCGTGAGAGTGAGATGAGTGGAGAGAGCCAGATTGTGGAGATGGTGGTAGAATTGAATGGTGAGTGGTGAATCAGGGGGGAAGGTGGATTTAACTGGGGAGGTGTGTGATCTGAGTGGTGTGATGAGTGAGGTGGTGTGTGATTCAAATAAACTGGGGGAAAATGGTGAGGTGATGGGTGAAACAGTTAAACTGGGTGAGGCAGGAGAGACTGGAAACCTGATCCAAACAGGTGAGCAGGGCAGAGTGAGTCAGGTGATAAGTGAACTTCGGGTGCCAGGGACAGCGGCTGGCAAGCAGGGTGGAGGAGAAGGGGGCATAGTGGAGCAAGGTGAGGGAGCGGTGAGCGTGGTGAGGAAGCAGTGAGCGCAGGTGAGGGCACGAGTGGCGCGTCCGAGTGGTGGCTTGTTCCCGCAAAGAGGCGGAACAAGCGGAAAAGCGCCATGAAGGACAAGGGGGGCAAGACCGGAAGGCTGGAGGAGACAGCAACAGACACAGACACCAGCGACTGCGAGTCGATGTTGGACGGCAGCGAACTGTCCGCCACAATGCCAGAGGGGCAGGAAATTGACCTGTACCCCCCAGGCTTGTTTAAAAAGTTCCTTACCCAGACCAAGGGCATGAAAGGCCTTGATCTGGGAACATATTTCCCTGACAGGCTCTGTTTTATCCGGTCAGCAAGCTTTTTAATTAGAAATAAGGCAACGTCAGGCCTCACCGACCCTGAAATTTACAGGCTAAGGAAACACATGGGCAAAGCAAGAAAACAGCAAAATTGAAAAATATCTTACCATGGTTTCTTGTACTTATTTTTTACTGTCTTTGATTTTAATCTTTTCCCTTGGCATGAACATATTCAAAATGGGAACGTTGAATGTCAACGGAGCCAGGGACGCAAGAAAACGGGCACTAGTGTTCGACACAGCAAAAAGAAAACGCATTGATGTCCTGTTCCTCCAGGAGACCCACAGCGACTGCGGCATAGAAGCGGACTGGGAGAAGGAGTGGGAAGGACAGGTGCTGCTGAGCCACAACACCACCCTCAGTGGTGGAGTGGGCCTCCTTTTTTCAAGGGGCTTCACTCTATCATCCCTGGAGGTGGAGCATGTGGTGAGGGGACGGTGTCTGATGGTGAAAGCGCGCCTCCAAAACCACTCCTTGGTTTTTATTAATATTTATGCTCCCACCAACGGTACAGAGAGGAAGAGCTTTTTTAGAAAAAGTCGGCACTGTTTTAAATGGTTGTGGGGATGACTTTTTATTCCTGGGTGGGGATTTTAATTGCACTGAGTCTGTTCTAGACCGCAACCATGCAGAGCCTCATCCAGCCTCGCAACATTGTCTGAGACAGCTGACCTATTCTCATGGCCTGGTGGATGTGTGGAGAAGGATGCACGCAGACAACAGGCAATACACTTGGTCCCGCTTGAGTGGGGGTAGGATCTCCTCGGCCAGACTTGACCGATTTTATTGTTTTAAACATCATTTTAGTGGTTTTAGGAGCTGTAGCATCGCGCCAGTCGGCTTTACAGACCACTCGTTGGTTTTAGGCGAAGTCGCCGTGAAGAACATCTTGCCCAAGAGTGCATACTGGCATTTTAATTCCAGCTTAGCTCAATCAATCAATCAATCAATCAATCTTTATTTATATAGCATCTTATACAATCAAAATTGTTTCAAGGCGCTTTCCAGAATCCCAGGGCCTAACCCCAGACAAGCAACAGTGGCAAGGAAAAACTCCCCTTTAACAGGAAGAAACCTTGAGCAGGACCAGGCTCATGTAGGGGGACCCTCCTGCTGATGGCCGGCTGGGTAAAGAGAGAGGAGAAGGGGGAGGACAGGTAGAGGATAGGATAGGTAGGAGAGGAGAGGGGTAGAGGAGAGGAGAAGTAGAGTGGAGGGGAGGTAGAGGAGAGGAGAGGAGAAGGAGGGGAAAGAAGAGGAGAGGAGAGGAAAGGAGAAGGAGGGGGAGAGGAGAGGAGAGGAGGGGAGAGGAGAGGAGAGGAGAGGCACAGAGCACAGAAACACACACAAAAAATATGATGCACAATCACTTCAGCGGGGCCGGAGGTCATTATGCAGCTCCGAGGGCGGCGATACCTGTAAATAAATAGGGGGGGGGGGAGAGAAGCAGAAAAACTACACAAGAATCAGCATAACTAGTCTGCTTGATGAGGAGAGGAAAGGAGAGAAAACCATGACCCAGTGGAGTGACAGAGGCCTGTCAGGTGATCATGTTTCTGGACCCCGGCAGCCTTGGCCTATAACAGCATAACTAAGATGTGACCTAACGATTAGACGACCCCCTAGGTATGATAATTTGTCTGTCTATGATAGTAACTGGAACTACTGAATTAGTAACAATAAGCTTTTTCAAAGAGGTAGGTTTTGAGTCTGATCTTAAAAGTAGCGATGGAGTCAGCCTCCCGTACCTGGACAGGGCGATGGTTCCATAGCAGGGGGGCCTGGTAGCTAAATGCTCGGCCCCCCATTCTACTCCTGGAAACTCTGGGAACCACAAGTAGACCAGCATTCTGAGAGCGGAGTGGTCTATTGGGCTGGTAAGGTATCACTAGCTCCTCCAGGTAGGATGGAGCTAGGCCTCTGAGGACCTTGTAGGTCAAAAGAAGGGTTTTAAAAATTATTCTAAATTTAACGGGCAGCCAATGAAGCGACGCCAGTACAGGAGTAATGTGATCTCTTTTGTCAATACCTGTCAGAACTCTGGCTGCAGCATTTTGGATCAACTGGAGGCTTCTTAAGTTGAGTAAGAGTTGTTTGGACACCCTGATAATAAAGAATTACAATAGTCCAGCCTGGAAGTAACAAATGCATGGACTAACTTTTCAGCATCATGCCGCGTCAGCAGTTTCCTGATCTTTGTGATGTTCCTCAAGTGAAAAAAGGCACTTCTAGAGACTAATTTAATGTGTGAGTTGAAGGAGAGATTTTGATCAAAAGTTACTCCTAGATTCCTCACAGAGAGACTAGATGTTAATGAGATACCATCTAGAGTGATCATGTGATCTAATCTATCCCTGAGAGGTTCAGGACCAAACACCATGACCTCAGTTTTTCCTGGGTTAAGGAGGAGGAAATTTGAAGACATCCAGGACTTTATGTCTTTAAGACAGGTCTGGAGCTTCACTAACTTCTCTGTCTCCTCGGGTTTCATGGATAAATAGAGCTGAGTGTCATCAGCATAACAATGAAAATTTATCCCATGCTGCCGAATAATGTTCCCTAAGGGAAGCATGTACAATGTGAAGAGGATTGGTCCGAGTACAGAACCTTGAGGAACTCCATGGCTAACCCTACTGTATGAGGAGGGAACACCATGGACATGGGCAAACTGGTATCTATCAGATAAGTATGATCTAAACCAATCTAGTGCTGTCCCTTTAATCCCAATCACATGTTCCAGTCTCTGTAACAGGATGCTGTGATCAACTGTATCAAAAGCAGCACTGAGGTCCAGCAGAACCAGCATAGAGACCAGTCCATGATCGGAAGCTATGAGAAGATCATTAGTGACTTTAAGAAGTGCTGTTTCTGTGCTGTGGTGAGCTCTAAAGCCTGACTGAAACATCTCAAACAGGCTGTTCCTCTGCAGGTGCTCCAGTAACTGAGTCACCACCACCTTCTCTAGAACTTTAGAGATAAAAGGAAGGTTGGATATTGGCCTATAATTTGCTAAGACATCGGGATCCAGTGATGGTTTTCCAGTGACGGCTTAATCACTGCCACCTTGTAGGACCGGGGTACATAACCTGACACTAAAGAACCATTGATCTGGTCCAGGATAGAACTGCCTATCAATGGTAAAACATCCTTCAACAGGTGTGTTGGGATGGGATCACGTGGTGGTCTTGGATTTCTGAATTAGCGATGACGCCTCAGAAAAATATATAGGGCTGAAGGAGCTTAAGGGCTCGTTGGAGACCCTGTATGTTCCCACAGTCGGCACATCTGGTGATGGTCCAGTTGTTGGGATGGCCTGGTTAGCTTTCTCTCTGATAGCTAGAACTTTATCAGTGAAGAAGCTCATGAAGTCTTCACCACTAAGGGAAGAAGGGATACGTGGATCTAAAACACTGTGACTCTTGGTTAATTTGGCCACAGTGCTGAAAAGAAACCTGGGGTTGTTCTTATTTTCCTCAATCAAAGAAGAAAAATAAGCTGTTCTAGCCTTGCGAAGGGCCTTTTTGTAAACTAATAGACAGTCTTTCCAGGCTACATGGTAGCTGTCTATTTTACAAGGATGCCACTTCCTTTCCAGTCTTCGCACTTTCTGCTTGAGGGTCCTGATATGTGAATTATACCAGGGGGCACACCTCTGATTTACAATTTTCTTTTTCAGGGGGGCAACAGAATCAAGCGTGATTCTCAGTGAGGTTGCTGCACCTTCAGCAATAGAGTCAACCTCAGCAGGGCTAAGATTATAATGATTGATCCCTGGGGAAACACACGGTGGTCCTGGGATCAGCACAGGGATCACTTCCTTAAACTTAGCTACAGCATTATCTGAAAGACATCTGCTATAGTAAGACTGAACTCTGAGCATAGAAGAATCCTTAATCGTAAATGTAAAAGTGATCAAAGAATGGTCTGACAGGACTGGGTTCTGAGGGAACACTGACACATGTTCTACCTCAACACCATAAGTCAAAACTAGATCTAGGGTGTGGTTAAAGCTGTGGGTTGGTTGGTTTATCTGCTGGAGGAAACCAACTGACTCAAGTAATGAAATGAAGCCATTTCTAAAGCTGTCATTTATAACGTCCATATGGATATTAAAGTCTCCAATGATAATGACTTTTTCCGTTCTAAGGACCAAGTCAGATAAGAAATGAGAGAACTCAGACAGGAACTGTGAATGTGGCCCAGCAGGGGGCCGATATACAACTACAAACAGAAGTGGCTTTTCTGTCTTCCAGCTCAGATGAGTGATGCCAAGAGTCAGGCTTTCAAATGAACTGGAGCCATATTTTGGTCTAGGATTAATTAATAACTTGGAGTGATAGATTGCTGCCACTCCCCCTCCTCCAGTAACATGAGGAATATGATAATTAAGATGGGTAGGAGTAGATTCATTTAAGCTCACATACTCCTCCTCCTGAAGCCAGGTCTCAGTAAGACAAAATAAATCAATGTGATGATCCGCTATCAGGTCGTGCACTAACAGGGATTTACACAAAAGAGATCTAATATTTAACAGTCCACACTTAATTGTGATATTAGTTTCTCCAACTTGTGCTTCGGTATTAATTTTAATAAGATTTTGGTGACCGCTCCCCCACTCTGTGCTTGGTGAACTTTTAACCGTGGAACAGAGACTACCTCTATAGTGTTAAATATGTTATTGTTGGTGGGTGAGGGTTCTAAGGAAGCAGCAAAGAGGTGTGTAAGACTACAACTCTGCATCCTGGTCTGGACCCTGGATTGTCAGGTCACTTTGGGTCTAATAAAATTAGCCAGATTACTAGAAATGAGAGAAGCACCATCTCGCGTGGGATGGACACCGTCTCTCCTAATCAGACCAGGTTTTCCCCAAAAGGTGCTCCAATTGTCTATAAAGGCCACCTGGTTATCGGGGCACCACCGTGACAGCCAGCGACGAAGCGATGACATGCGGCTAAACATCTCATCGCTGGCCAGATTGGGGAGGGGACCAGAGAATGCTACGGAGTCCGACATCGTTTTTGCGTAGTTACACACCGACTTCAAGTTAATTTTAGTGACCTCCGACTGACGAAGCCGGGTGTCGTTGGCTCCGACGTGAATAATAACTTTACCAAATTTACGATTACGTCTCGCCAGCAGCCATAAATTTGCTTCTATGTCGCCCGCTCTGGCCCCTGGAATGCACCTAACTATGGTCGCTGGAGTCGGCTTCACGTGGCGCAAAACAGAGTCGCCAATTACCAGGGTCGGTTTCTCAGCGGGTGTGTCGCCAAGTGGGGAAAAGCGATTAGCCATGGGAAGCGGTTGGTGGTGCACCGTGGGCCTTTGTTTTGGGCTACGCTTCCTACGAACTGTCACCCAGCCGCCCTGGCTAGCCGGCTGCTCGGCTGCTGCCGGGGGACCGCTAGCTGTAGCTACACTAGGCGGCTCCGCAGCAGCTAGCTTACCCTAGCTACTTGACGCAACTCCAGCTAACTCCAAACTGCGGAACCGCGTCTCAAGCTCGCTAAGTCTCGCCTCCATAGCCATAAATAAACTACACTTTCTGCACCTATTCCCTTCACTAAGGGAGGCAGAGGAGTGACTAAACATTTCACACGCTGAACAGACAAAGACACCGGGTGAAACAGACGGTGAGGCCATGCTAACGCTAGTGATCGGCGAAGCCCTGTATTTGTTTAATATGGGTTGTTTCTCACTGTTATCGGGTGACTAGAATGTCTCAAGTGTTCAAAATTTTAAGTAAAGTGAATACAACACACCAAGTGTTCAATATTAAGTGAATACAACACACCAAGTGTTCAATATT
The DNA here is from genome assembly GCF_003711565.1 of Takifugu flavidus. Lineage (NCBI taxonomy): Eukaryota > Metazoa > Chordata > Actinopteri > Tetraodontiformes > Tetraodontidae > Takifugu > Takifugu flavidus. Next base: position 10,087 of record NW_026621930.1, on the reverse strand, counting down.
AAGTGAATACGGCACCCCGTGCACAATGCAACCAACGAACGATAGAGGAGACAGGAAGTGACGCAATAGCTCAAGACAACAGTTTTAGAGATGTTTTACGGCACTTCTGGTTGGGGTTTCGAGAGAAAAAATCAGATTTTACGTGCCTAAGACAGTGGTGGGACCATGGAAAAGTAGAGTTACAGCTCCTGTGCCAGCAGTATACTCTCAATGCCACGCAGGGCACACGCAGGTCGATCAAAGACCTGGAGATGGAGATAGTGGAGCTAGAGGCGATTGGCAGCTCCACAGGAGATCGAGGGTGTATTGAAACCCTCCAATCCAAAAAAATGGCCTTGGCCAGCCTGCTGGACAGTCAGGTACAGGGTGCACTGGTCAGGTCCTGGATTCAAGACATCACTGAGATGGATGCTCCCTCTAGTTTCTTCTTTGGGCTGGAGAAAAAGCGTGGACAGAACCTAATAATCCATTCACTGTTGTCGAGCACAGGGCAGGAACTCGTGGAGCCGGGCCAGATAAGGCAGCGGGCGGTGGAGTTCTTTTCCTCCCTGTATGAGAGTGAGTACCGCAGGGATAACAACCTGTTCCATGAGTTCTGCGGGGACCTTCCTCGGGTCTCTGAGGAGGCAAACTCGCAGCTGGACAGGCCGTTGAAACTCGATGAGCTCCACGCCGCCCTGCTCAGCATGAAGGGAAGGAAGTCTTCAGGTGTCGATGGGCTCGCAGTAGAGTTCTTTAAAGCCTACTGGGACATTGTGGCCCACGACATGCTGGAGGTCTTTAATGAAAGCCTGGCCTCGGGTTCCCTGCCATTGTCCTGCAGGACAGCGGTGGTCATCCTCCTGCCAAAAAAGGGCAACCTGCAGGAGATCAGGAACTGGCGCCCTGTGTCTCTACTGTGTGTGGATTATAGGATTCTGTCCAAGACCTTGGCCTCCAGGCTCAGGGAAGCTATGGAGCAGGTCATCCACCGGGACCAGACTTACTGTGTGCCCGGCAGGTCCATAGTAGATAATGTCCACCAAATTCGAGATGTTTTTTAAATCTTTAAATTGGACGCTGATACTGGTCTCATTTCGCTAGACCAGGAAAAGGCTTTTGACCGGGTTGAACACCAGTTCCTCTGGACGGTGATGGAGAGGTTCGGGTTCAGCCCTGGCTTTATGATCCGCGTCCTGTACTGTGACATTGCGAGTATGCTGAAGTTTAATGGCAGTTGAAGAGAATTATTTTATCTTGTTAGCATCTTTTATCTTATTAGCATGTGTTATACTATATGTTTTGTTTTATGTTACAGTTAGTTTAGAAGTTAGGAATACTATATACTCTTTAGTAGGAATACACATAAGCAAGTCAGTTGACCCTTCCTTGACCTGAAGACTGGTCAGACAGTTGGAGCCAGGCAGACAGGAAATGGTAGATCCCCATCGTAAAACATGACAACGTAGTTTACTGGTGTTGATAAGTTCCTTGGCAGGAATATGACTTCGGACCTGGCTATCTGGAGAAGATAATGGAGAAGAAGGACCACACCAACACCAAAGGAGGCTGGAAGAAGAAGATGGGGTCATCCAAGAAGAAGGACTGGATTGGACTCAATTAGCATCAATAATTTACATATGTCTTTCTATAAAAGACTGGGTCAAGGGATAGTTAGGTCGTCAGACTTCATGCCCTGACAATTGACTTTGTTGTTGCTAGGGTTATGAACTGGCCCAGAGCTCTGTAATATTTGTATCTTGAATTGATTCTGTTTGCTAAATACATCTGTTTGCTAAATACATGTGTTTGCTAAATACATCTGTTTGCTAAATACATCTGTTTGCTAAATACATTTTGAAATTGACATTTGTTTACTGGAAGTCTTCATTTAAAGAACACGCGGATTGGCAGTGACACACGAGAGGTACTGCAATCCAACACAGTCTGTGTGCTCCCTTCAGGGTGCGTAGAGGCGTCAGGCAGGGCTGCGCCCTCTCCGGAATGCTCTCCGCTCTCTCCCTCAAACCCCTTCTCTCTAGGATCCGTGCAAGCGTGGATGGCCTGGTTTTACCGTCCTTTCATAAAAAAGATAGTTATATCTGCCTACGCAGACGATATAATAGTAATGGTGCGTAGCCAGAGGGACGTAGATGTTTTAACTAATTTAACGGTTTTATTCAACCGCCTGTCCGCGGCCAGGGTCAACTGGCACAAGAGTGAAGCCCTGGCCGTTGGCAGGTGGGAAATGGTCTGCCGGTCCTTCCCCAGGATCTTGCCTGGCGAAGGGACGGCTTAAAATACCTAGATGTTTTTATTGGAGATGGAGAATTTGAAAGAAGAAATTGGCTAGATGTGCTGGAGAAGGGAAAATTCAAAAATGGAAATGGCTCCTCCCCTCCCCTCTTACAGAGGCAGGACTCTTGTCCTGAATACCTGATGGCCCCTGTGCTTTGGCACCGGCTAAATTGCGCAGAGCCCCCCTCAGGGTTGCCAGAACAGCTTCAGGCAAGAGTCCTGTCTTTCTTCTGGGACGGCATGCATTGGGTCCAGCAGGGGGTGTTGTACCTGCCTAGAGAGGAGGGAGGACAGGGCCTCATCCACCTGGCCAGCAGGACCGCCACTTTTAGAATCCAGTTTATACAAAGGTTTTTAACAGGGCCGGCGGACCTAATGTGGAGAGATGTGGACAGATGTGTCTTCAGACAGGTGAGTAACTTGGGGCTGGATGATGCTCTGTTTTTAACTGACTTAAAATTTGTTAAATTAAATGGGCTACCAGACTTTTATAAAAGTGTTATTAAGGCATGGACCCTTTTTAAAGTTGAAAAAAGAACTGGCTCTGACTCTCTGTACTGGCTGCTAAACCCATAGTAAACGGAGCCAGGCTGGACGTCTCGGCCGAAGCTGCGCTGAGGCTGAAGGCAGCACTACACCGGACCCGGACCTTGTTGCTGCAGCACGTGGTAGCTGCGGCAGGGCCGGACCTAACGGGTGTGGAGGCAGTGGGTTCCCTGTTGGGCATCCGCTCTGCCCAGGCAGCCGAGGGGGCGCTTCAGCTGTGGAGGAACGGGCTCAGTGAGAGAGAGAGACGGCTCCTGGTAGACTACGGCCAGGGGACGGAACCGGACTGCGAGGACCCCTTTCCAGAGATCAGGCTCGCCGCCCATCTCGGGAATCTGGACGGTCCTCTCCTAAGACCATCGAAGACCTTCTCCTTGCAGGCAGTCGAGAAGAAGACCCTGTACTACGAGTGTGTGAGGGTATTAAACAGGAGAGGACTGTCAAACAGGAGCACCAGCGTGTGGGCTGATCGACTGGGAGGGGATGGTGCCCGCCCCTGCTGGAGGGTGCTCTACAAGCCGCCCCTGAAGAAGAGGACCGGGGACCTCCAGTGGAGGATCCTACATGGGGCTGTTGCCCTGAACGCTCTCCTCTCAAAGATGAACAATGCTGTGTCGGACCGGTGCCCGTTTTGTCCTGGGCGGGAAACTGTCTTCCACACGTACAGTGAGTGTGAGAGACTCACTGTGCTTTTTAATGTGATGAAAGGTGTTTTTAATGGTTTTAATGAAACTTTTTCAACTAGATCATTTATTTTCGGTGCGGGGTACAGAAAGGCTGCTCGGAACAAGTGGCAGCTCTTAAATTTTATTTGTGGTGAGGCCAAGATGGCGATTTACATATCACGAAAAAATAAAATGGCCAAATCTGGAGACTGGGAGGCCGCCTCTGTGTGGCGCTGTAATGTACGGTCCAGGCTGAGGTGGGAGTTTGATTTCTACAAAATGATAAATGACCTCGACAAATTTCAGGAAATATGTTGCCACGAGAATGTTTTATGCACTGTCATTGACAACCGTTTGTTTTTTGCACAACTCCTTGTGGGATAAATTATACTTGCTGCTCCTTTAATGCTTATCTATTGATTTTTTTTATTGTTATTCTGTGTGTCTCTAGACAGGGCTTTCTGCGTCCCTGTGTGAGTTGTAAATAAAATGTTTTTGGAAAAATAAAATCTCTTCTCTTCTCTTCTCTTCTCTTCTCTTCTGAAGCCACCATCACTACTATGGCATCAATATTTCCAGGAAACACCTCAGCAACACCAACAACCCACCATATTTCTCAGAGCAAAGGTAACGACTCAACAATAACTTGTGTTTTAGTTTCTGGTTTGAGTTGATTTTATTTTCAGTCATCTGCATCCTGGAACATCTCCAGGGAAGCTTCTTCTCTCCACATCACCTGAGAGGGAGCATTGGCTCTCTCAACTAAATTAATTGATGGTGAAAGACTTTGATCTGGACCAACAGAGAGGGAACAGCTTCTAAAATGTTCTGTGTCGTTTGGGACCCCATGACACACAAACACAACTGTTCAAAGTCATGTTTTGTCATTGCTGCAGTTGCAAGTTTAATTCCAGACTTTTGATTTGTGTCTGACACATTTTCTCCACTGAATGATGTTTTTAAATGTTGCTGTTGTTGGCTTTCTCTGTTTACTCAAGTTTGTCTCTTCTCTTCTCTTCTGAAGCCACCACCACCACTCCAGCAACAACCTCTGCAGATGGTAACTGTAAGAGAACATCCGTAACACAACATTAGCTTTTTTAATTTTCTGGTTCCTGCTGTGTTGGTAGTTTGTGTCTGTGTTGCAACCATTCTCCCTGGCAGTAAATCTTAAAAGCTTTTTTTTATTTCCCTTTAAAACGGCGCGCCGATAAAGAGATGGAGCTGCGTTTGTGGCATGAGCAGCAGATGAGGAGCTACGTGCTCAATAAAACCCAAACAGCTGCTATTGTTCTTGACTGGTCCCAGGACCTGAGACCATGATGCTGCTACACTGGTGGGTGGGTGGATGGATGGATGGATGGATGGATGGATGGATGGATGGATGGATGGATGGATGGATGGATGGATGCACGGACAGACGGACGGACGACCGACAGACAGACAGACAGACAGACAGACAGACAGACAGACAGACAGACAGACAGACAGACAGACAGACAGACAGACAGACAGTGATCATCCTACATCTCCACGGTATCTGACTGAGCGTTACCTTGACGATGGTCAGGCTCACTGAGCAGTTCAGGAGAGGATGGATCAGTAACCTCGGCTCCACTCAACCCCTGTAGGGTGGACGTCCCGCTTGGAACGTCCCGCTTGGAACGTCCTGCTTGGAACGTCCTGCTTGGACGTCCTGCAGCTGTTTGGATAAATAAACTTTGCAGCACTCTAAGATTCATTGTTACGACAAAGACATGATCAACCATAACACAAACTATTCTTAGAACTAAATTGTCAGTGAAATTTTTCTGATCCAAGCTGATTTTAAAAGGTTTGTTGTGGATAATTACTACAGGAACAACCAGAGGAACAAGCTAAAATAAAGAGGTGAAACACGACAGGAAAAACAACATGTTGGTTTGTGGTGATTTCACTTGAATCACCTGAATTCGATGAGATGATCGACTGTTATGGGCTGTCCCATTTCTCCCAGTTAAACCAATGCAGTCGTCTAAAGTCCTGTCCTGATGATGAAGAGGTCTTCCTCATATAATGATTATAGGCAGGTTACAGCCTAAAGAGGGGAGTCATGCACATTTATAATGGAAAATCCTTTAATAACCTTAAAGTCCATTTGTCCTGTTTCTACATAGTAACCAGTTTGGGGGATAAGATCCAGATTCATTAATTATTATGTTGTATGAATGAGAACCAAATATCTCCATTAACTTCCAGATCCGTGGTGGCTGAACCTCTTTGCAGCAGCCGCTTTAGTTGTCCTCACCATCGGTTGCCTCACAGTTTTCATATATAAAAGGAGAAAAGGCACTGGTAAGTTTCATGATGTTAATGAAATGTCAGTGTAAAATGATGTGCAAGTCCACAATAATCATTGTTCTATTTTTATTGTGTCAGGTGGTGAAACACGCAGGAACGACAACGAGGTGGGATTTTACCCTGTAAAGGCAACATTCTGATGTTTTCTAATGTGCCTTGGCGTCATTATGTTTCCCCGGTTTTATCTAAAGTGTTCCACTAAGAACCCAACCAGCACCAAGAGCATAAACCTCATCTCTGTCCTCTCTTTAATGCTGTTGTTCCACTGTCGCCTGGGTTGATTTGGTTCGGGCACTTGAGTCCAGAAGAGTTGAGGAAGATACTTTTTTTCCTCCATAGCACAATAACACATTAAAAAGGTTCGGACAGACTTTTTGTATGCACAGAAACATTTTGAAAAATATTTTAAGAGCAGCCAAACTCTGAACCACAAAAGATCTCTTGGGGGAGCTTTTTTGACCCAAATACGTTCTCAAAGAAAGAGAAGTTGAAAAAAACGTCTGTCAAAGTGTAGAAGATGAGAGATAAAGTGTGACCCTTTAGGAGGAAGTGCGAACATTGAAACTTCTTAATGCAGAACTGAGTCGCACATTTTCGTCTCTTTAGGTCAAAAATGAGGAGAACATTTGTTACGCCTCCATCAGCTACAAGAGCACCAACGGTGGAGCCCAGGTACAACGATAACGGGTCCTTGTTTGCCTTCACAGAAGCTTTCACAGATGCTAAAATATGTTCAGCCTTGGTTTTGGTACATAACTGAATACATTTATAAAAGATTTAGGTCTCAACATTCCTATTCCTGAAGTAAACACAAAATGTTTATGAAGGTTGTGCAGGAAGTTGTCTCAGTCCATTAATCCATTAACGCTCATTTTTGTCATTTCAGCCATCCTGGAGGATGAGACCGTTTAACTGTGAGTATTATTTACACCTGGATTCTCATACCTGAAAGACCTCTGAAGGCGTCACCATGCTGCTTTTCTTTATCCAGATCTGGTGAACCATAAGGGACTGATGACAGGCATCGCTGTTGTTATTTTGTTGGTGATCCTTGTCATTGTTCTTGTCAATTCCACAGCTGGTAAAGGTCAGACGGCCGGTGGTGTCGGGAATCATTCAAACCTCTTTCAAGGACAAAAGGACACAGTAGAGACACCAGACCTCAAGAAGCTGTAGTAATTCAGATCTCTGTGACAGGACGGATATTTAGGATGTGTCCTGGTGCACGTTTAATCACCGGCATTTGAACTGTGTGATGTTTTTGAATCTCAAATACTGGATACTAGAATTAGGAATTGTTACATTTCACAAATTTACACGTCATTTCCTGGTTGTGAGGAAGTACCAATATTCACATAATAAAGAACTTCTTGATTTGATTCATCGTGTCTTCGGTCTTCTTCTTCAGTCATTATAACGTAACGATAACATTAATCATTTGCCAACAATCCCCAAGACTCATGAAGTGCATCAAACAACTCTAATTTCACTATTTTTCCACTTCATTTTAGGGTTGCCATTCAACAGAGGATTAAATTTGTGATTTTAGTTACTATTATAGCTGTATTTTTTGTTGTTGTGATTACTTCATTAGTACTTGTTTAATAGTTAGCTAAACAGGTCACAGCTTCCCTTAAATGTGTGTAGATTAAAGGGAAAATGCTGCACACAAACCTTCATTAAAACTGGAGCCACAACTGTCAAAGGTTGACTTTAATCAACTGTTTGATGGATTTTGCTATAAAACGTTAAACACAAATAAATCGTCCTGACTATGTCATGATTGTGTGAACTGTGTGAACATTTGTTTCCTGTGTTCAAACCAGCAGCTCTATTTTCATTATTCTATTGGATTTAGATTAATTACAAAAGGATATCTGGCTCCCTCCTCTGGCAGTAGCAGGAATTACAGCTCTTCTCATAAAATACAAAATTAAGATTGTTTTTCTCCCCTGGCGGTAATGGCATGGCCATCTAAACATCGCCTGTCTTCCAGTAGATGTAATTGTTTAATTTTATCCTTTTTTAAACGCGTTTCAACGCGTCACCTCTGATTCGCTGGCCGCTCCTCTTCTTCTGTGGTGCCGAACACGCCTCCAGCCGTTAAAACGAAAGTGAAAGGGTCCTCTGCAGAGATCAAACGTGGATTCGTGTTGCGTGAGTAGAGAAGGTCATTCGTGGACAAAGTAAGCGTTAAATTAATTTACTTCGATCCGAAAGAAATCAGATTATTAAGATTGATTTGATAATTCTTATGTGTGAATAAGACATGACTGAGGGCAGGAGACCCTGCCGGACCTCACTTTGGTCGTCTTGGGCGAGGTCACTTGCAGAAAACTTACTTTCTGTTTTTGAATCGTGGTTTCAGGGATCCTGCCCTCTGATCATTGCTCCTATTTTCTTTGCCAGTCTAAGCTTTTTCAGTAGCAATCTCACTGGTGAATTATGTACAGGTAGTTTTGGGAGCTCAAAATTCTTGGTTTTGTTCCTTTTCTGAGCTGATTGCGTCTTTTCTTTCCCCAACAGAGACATGGAGAATCTTGTGAGAGAAACCCTTTCAGCTCATAAGGTTTTAAACGATGTGCATTAAATGTCATGAATTGAATCATTCTGACTTGAAAATGTATCTGTGATTTGAATACTTCATGAGAAGAGAACATGTTTTCATGTCACCTATATTTAACTTCTATCTTTGATTCTAATGAGCGTTACACTAACTTTTAAACACTGATTAACTATATAATGATTCCAGGCATGAACAAAATAATCGGGTCAAAGGCCAAAGGTAACGGTTTAACATAAGAGTGGAGGAAATGTGATTTTTCTGCTACATGGACAAATGTCAGGTGGTTTATAGAGACTTTTGAGTAATTTGGTATTTTACTGATTGTGATGTTTGTTTACGAATTTCAAATATAATTGCATTGCTTGTTTAAAGTTATTTATATTTACATTTGACTTTTAATTCAAAACTACATTTACACTGTTTCACCTCAGTCTAAACTAAGTGTTTCCCACTGGTTCATGTCTGCATGATTTCCATCATCAGGTGAAAGTTCAAAGCTGCTCAGGTTGATTTTCCAATAACACACTTCTTCCTTTCTCTCTTCAGTATCTGGAACAAAGTTCTTTGTCTACGTGGCTTCAGAAACAAAAAACGCTCACATGGAATGGGTTTCCAAAATGAAACGTGTTGGACACACTGAAGTGAACATTCAGGAAGATGCAGATTATTATTTGGTTTTCTGTCCAGTCAAATCCCGAATCAAAACAGACATTGACGAGGCCCTGGAGGGACTCCCAGGTAGCAACTTAAGTGTGAATGTGATGGAACTAAATGTAACATGAAGATTCAAAGTTGTTAAAGCAGAAGTGAAAGTCAAACTTACCTTCCTGAGTCACCCTGGTCTTTTCTATGTCTCCAGATAATAAAGCAGTAATTCTGGTGGTGATGCATCACACCTTTGATCCTGATCTGGTGATTGTAGAGAGCAGATTACAGGAGCTCCCTAGAAACGTCCGCCTCACTGTCGACTCCCTGTTCCATCAAGGCAGGCTCCTCAGGTGTAACCGCAACGATATTGCCTGGGATCAGATCCAAAAAACTTTCAACATTCCTATTCCTGAAGTAAGCACAAAATGTTGATGAAGGTTGTGCAGGAAGTTGTCTCAGTCCATTAATAACGCTCATTTTTGTCATTTCAGCCATCCTGGAGGATGAGACCGTTTAACTGTGAGTATTATTTACACCTAGATTCTCATACCTGAACGTCCCTCTGAAGGCTTCACCATGCTGCTTTTCTTTATTCAGATCTGGTGAAACACAAGGAACTGTTGTTAGGCATCGCTATTGGTATTGTGTTGGACCGACTGATGAGAAGCATCAATGTTGGTTGTTTTTTGAGATCAATGTCAATTCTACGGCTGGTAAAGGTCAGATGGCCGGTGGTGTCTGGAAACGTCCAAACCTTATTCAAGGACAAAAGGACACAGGAGAGACACCAGACCTCAAGAAGCTGTAGTAATTAAGATCTCTGTGACAGGACGGATATTTAGGATGTGTCCTGGTGCACGTTTAATCACCGGCATTTGAACTGTGTGATGTTTTTGAATCTACATTATTCGATTCTAGAATTAGGAATTGTTACATTTCACAAATTTACACGTCAATTCCTGGTTGTGAGGAAGTACCGGTATTCACATAATAAAGAACTTCTTGATTTGATTCATCGTGTCTTCGGTCTTCTTCTTCAGTCATT
>NW_026621929.1:47500-54219 GCF_003711565.1 Takifugu flavidus | reverse complement strand
TCTCTCTGGAGTCCAATCAGAGGATCTTGGGTGGACTGTTGGATCAGAGGAACAGCCACCCAGGAACCATCCAGAAGGTCCTCAACAACCTGAAGGAGGAGAACAGTGATGGAATCTCCCCAGACAGAAGCATCAACATCTTCCACTGTCTGATGGAGATGAAGGATCAGTCAGTCCATCAGGAGATCCAAGAGTTCCTGAAGTCAGGGAAGAAATCAGAGAGGAGACTGTCAGTGATCCACTGTTCAGCTCTGGCCTACCTGCTGCAGATGTCAGAGGAGGTTCTGGATAAGCTGGACCTGCAGCAGTACAACACACCTCAGAGGAGGGACAACGTCGCCTGATTCCAGCTGTGAGGAACTGCAGGAAGTTCAAGTAAGTACAGATTTCTGGGGCCGGACATCGGCGTTTAAATCAAGCGAGTGGATCATGTCAGGTAGCAATACCCCCTCCAGTGGTCATTCCTTCAATTCTTTATTTCCATTGCAGCGTCCATGAATTAAAAACAACAACAATTCATCCAGAAATGTTCAACACTGGCTGGATATAAGTTCAAAGGTCAATCCAGACAAACCAACATAAGGCAGGAATAATAGGAGCCACAAGTTAACTGACTATCATGAAATTACTGTCATGTCATTAAATCACTTTTGTTTGTTTGTATACAGTGATCCCTCGCTATATCGCGGTTCATCTTTCGTGGCTTCGCTGCTTCGCGGATTTTTTTTGCGAGTCGTTCATTGCAGTTCTCAATATATCGAAGGTGGCATATCCGTTTATAAAATCTTCTTGCCCAGAAAAAGAAAGAGCGCCAACAACTACCCATAACAATGTTCTTCTCTCGGAGAAAGACTCCTGCGCCTTCAGTAGAAACAGACGCTCCAGCGGAGCGGAGTCAGGACGAAGAGGCTCAGCTGGGACTGGGAAATACGCGAGTGACAATGTTTCCAACCTTGTTTACTAGATTAAAATTATTGTTTTAAACAAAGTTTGGTCTTTAAAACAGGTTTTGATGTTTGGTTTCATTCTACTGTTCAGTATTGCATTGTAAAATAATTAAAAAAAATAAAGTTGCTACTCTCGCGGATTTCACTTTTCGCGTGTTACTTTTGGAACGCAACTCCCGCGATAACGAGGGATCACTGTACATCGTATTCTAACGACAGAAAAACACATTTTAACTAATGACACGTGACTATTTTGCTTCATTTGTTCAACGTAAAAACAGCCGGCCTCGTTGTTTAAATGGGTGTTTTAGGTCTTTGTGGCGGTTCCGTTTGGAGCCTTTATGTGACCCACAAAGTTGTTTGAGCCTTTCCACACCCGTTAGGTGGCAACTTCATCACTAGCAACAAAAGGTGCAGTGAAAATGATTTGAAGGGAAACAGGCAGATAGAACAGAAGCTGAGGGCAATCGATGCAACCAGAGACTCTGATGTCATCGATCGGATCGCTGAATTAAGACTTGACGCACCATCGTACAAATTGGATGAAATGCAAAATATCCAAAGAGCCGATAGACAGATAAAAAGATGCACGTTTCTTTAAACCATTTGCTACAATCATTTTAAATATTGAGTAATTATGAGCTGTTCTAAAATAAGACAAATGTTGAGAATAATTCAGTTGCATTTCAGATCTGATGGTCGTTCAAACTGTTGCTCTACGGTGTTGAATTTAGCTTTTCCAGGAAATGAGCTACATTTGTGTTGAGGTAGATTCTCAGAGAAGTTGATGAGAAATCCCAAAGTTTGACTCACTATTTTTGTTTCATACACAACAGACTGTATGATGATGTTCTTTCAAAGAGTCATTGGGAAGTTGTGGCCTCAGCAATGACGTCAAACCCTTCTCATCTACGGGAGCTGGACTTAAGCAGAACCAAAGCCTGACAGATGCCGGAGTAAAGTTACTGTCTTCTGCAATGATGCATCCAAACTGCAGACTGGAGACGCTCAGGTCAGGAGGCCTCTGTTGGTCTTTTCTAAATTTCTTTACATTTTCTGCTTTTCTCTTCATTTTCAGATTTAGAAATGTGTTTTTATTTGCCCCATTTATTCCTTTTCCAGGCTGAGTGGCTGCAGGTTATCAGAGATCAGCTGTGACTCTCTGGCCTCGGCGCTGAGGTCCAATCCCTCCCATCTGAGGGTTCTGGACCTGAGTGGGAACCAGCTGAAGGATCCAGCAGTGAAGCTGCTCTGTGGTTTTCTCCAGGATCCTCTCTGTGAGCTGGAGACTCTCAGGTCAGTCAGAGATGATCCAGTACTTTCCCAGGTGGAACTAGTTAGACAATAACTGTTTCCATGTTTGATCTTTGTTATAAACGTAGTGTTACAGTTCTCAGAAAAAAGACCACACAGGACAGATTTGCAGTATTAAATTGGTTGTGGAAATCTGTCCCATGTGAGGATGGTCATCAATGACTAGAAAGGAAGTATCAGTTGTAGATTTGTCTTGTTTTATTTTAGGCTGGCCACAAAACCGCCCAAACATTCAGACCAATCAAAAATGGTTCTTCCTGTCTTTTAAAGATCAGAAGGAAAACTAGAAACCCAAAAAGAAAGCTGCTGCAGTGTGCCATGCCCCTTCTCTCCTGAGAAAACCATCCCAAAAAAGAGAAAAGCCCAAGTGTGAAGTGAGCACCCTGTTAAACCTTGGTACCGAAAGCCTGCAGTCATTCTCATCTTAGGTGGCTTCATTCCAGCCAGAAGCCCAAACCTGCCTCCCTCTTAAAGGGGCAGCAGGTCAGTCCAACCACAGAAACCTTCATGAAGATCTGAAGCTTTCAGCATCCACAATTGTTGCACCTCACTTCCATTGGAGTCCAAATCAGAAGTCAACAAGTTGATTCTCCACCGATTCTACACAATGCAACCATTTTAAAAAGGTTTCCATCCATAAGTTTTCACACATTTTTAGATAAATCTGTTTGTTCATCGCCTCCTTCTGTTGTAATGGTCATTAAAGAAAATGACCTTATTGGAGTTTTTCTCCTCTCACAAATATGACTTTCTATGAACGATGCAATAAATGCAGCTTGCAATCTAAGACAATATGGAAGTATGTGTATATAATAGTAGTGGAAGTAGCTCATAAAATAATACATTTGCTCTTCTCATCGAATCTTTCTATGTTATTAAAGAAAAACCTGCTCTTAGTCAACAACATCTAAGACATCAACCAAAAATCCTAATTTTCTACAATCTAATATAAACAGTAGAGAAGACTCTTTCTGCAGAGACACTGGTGGCAGGAATGCAGAAGTATCACCTGCTCAACTTGGAAGGTGGAGCAGAAACCACCAGCTGAGAAGGTCCTCAGCCAGAGGAAGTGGTGGAGAACCATGAAACTTGCTAAGCTCCACCTCAGCTCCAGAGACGGGCTGAGCTGGAGCTGTGGCACCAGGTATCGGCCAGAAGAGCCTCCAACAAACAAGCTCTTCTCTTGGGAGGAGAGGGCTTTGAATCTCAGCTCAGTGTGCTTGTCTCTAGTAGGTGGCAGCTGCACCTTTTCCTGAGGTCCTTGTTGATGCCCTGAGGGGAATTGATGCTCCTGCAATGTTTTCTGGCAGCATTGAGCTTGCAGTGGGGCAATCAAACACACTGTGGGGGGGGCTCTCTTTCCTTCTCTCATCTGGAGAACAAGTGACACCAGCTGCCAATCATTGTTGGAGAAATGTGCAGTCAGGGGAACGATGCGTCCAGACTATAGCCACCCTTCCAGCATCCAGCAGGTTCTAAAACCTTTGATTTGGTTTCACCAGAGAGTGTAGGGATTGCAGGGTCGCTGCAGCATCGCCCACAAGCTGTCAGGAGTGGGTCGCTTTGTCCCAACTCCTGACAAGAGTTGAGTGCTATTGAGAAATGTGGTCTCACAAACTTGGAAGGTATTTTGACCCACACACACTTTACATACGCTGTAGATCTTGTCCAACCGCCCTGAAAGAACCCAAAATAGGAACATACGGCAGATAAGCCGGTGCAGGACCAGAGGTTTGTTGCTTGTAAGCTGTGTTTTGCTCTGGTACATGTTGATTTTTATTTGTCTTCTCTCAAAATAATTGTTATTTTAGACTAAGGGACTGCAGTTTATCAGAGACCAGCTGTGATTCTGTGGCCTCAGCTCTGAAGTCCAACCTCTCCCATCTGAGGGTTCTGGACCTGAGCCACAACCGTTGCAGGATCCAGGAGTGAAGCGGCTCTGTTCTGGACTGGAGAGTCCAAACTGTAAACTGGAGAGGCTCAGGTCAGTCTTCATTTTTCTACCTATATACCAGCTGCTAAGATGGTGAAGTGAGGCTGTTCTCAACACTGCTGTGATGCACCACATTAAAAACATTCCTTGGAATATCGTGAATTCAGGTCTGACCCAACTAAGAACTAACGTAGGTTTAGTACTGACGCAGATAACATGCAGCCCTGCACCGTATAACCTCATCCTGCATTTTTCAGATTAACTACTGCAGCTTATCAGAGATCAGCTGTGGCTCTCTGGCCTCGGCGCTGAGGTCCAATCCCTCCCATCTCAGAGAACTGGACCTGAGTCTGAACCAGCTGCAGGATCCAGGAGTGAAGCTGCTCTGTGGTTTTCTCCAGGATCCAAACTGCCGACTGGAAACTCTGAGGTAAACACCATTCTCAAAAATGTCCATTATTCCATCCGAGGGTCCTCACACTTTCTGAGTGTGTGTGTTGTGCCCAGTTCCTTCAGGAGGGAGGGCCACACGGGGACCACTTATTCATGATAAACTGATTTAAGGACAATGAAAAAGCCGACAGATGGTAACCAAAATTAGACAAAACTAGGTGAGGGTGCCTGGTAGACACCAGCCAACGAGGAGGGAGATGGTGAGGGAGACAGGAAGTCATCTAAGACAGGTTGTGCCTTTAAAGATGAGCCACAGGTGAGATGGATCTCCATGATGAGATGGGAGGGAAAGAGGTGGGAGAACCTGGGAAGAGTGAGGGCCAGAACAATATAGATTCTCCTCTGGAACAGTGCAAACCTGAGAGGTTGGAATTGTGGTAATTACATATTACTATCATTTTTAACCTGTAACTAAATTAAATATTTACAGATCATGCCTTTGATTAACCTTTCAGATTAATACTGGTTTCACTTATAACCTTATAAAAGTTTCCCTTCTTTATTTAGATTATGGGGCTGCAGCTTATCAGAGATCAGCTGTGGCTCTCTGGCCTCGGCGCTGAGGTCCAATCCCTCCCATCTCAGAGAACTGGACCTGAGTCAGAACCAGCTGCAGGATTCAGGAGTGAAGCTGCTGTCTGATCTCGTAGAGAATCCACACTATGGGCTGGAGACATTGAGACAGTAGCTGGTTGAAGCCAGTCACCTCCCGCTCATCTGCTGCATCACTCACTGACCACTGGTGAAGAGCATCTGTGGAAACATCTGCCTGCCGTCTCTCCCTCCATAGATGAAGAATTCAGTTTTTAAAAAGCGCTGGTGGACTTTCAGGAGATCAGTCGATGGTCGACAAAGCAGAAGCAGCTTCGCCTTGAAGTTAAATTAGTTCCTGGTGTCACACAATGCATCTTTATAAAGTTCTAAATGGCTCCTCGGCCACTCTTAGAAGCATGGAAACATTCTCTTAATTGTCTCTTCAAATGTCTGTATTATACGTTCCTATTTTACATCATGCCTTCAGAATCTTTAGGGTTTAGTATTTACTGTCTCTGTGACATGGAGCATTGGAATATTTCAGCTGCAGCCAGCAAAAACCCATCAGAATGACGCTATCGGTGGGAACCGCAGCTCATTTGACTTTAGTCAGTCTGGTCAATGTTATAGGATTTATTGCAATCTAATAAAAACTATGAATAAATGTGGGAAATAGGAAATAAAAAGATGCAAAATGACCAAATAAATCTCCCATGAATACTGTAAATTTAAAGATGTCAAGAATGGAATATCAGCTTAAATGGAATCAAACATAAAGTGAAAAGGCCTCCTTTAAGTTAGCATTAGGGTTAGCATTAGCATTAGGGTTAGCATTAGGGTTAGCGTTAGCATTAGGGTTAGCATTAGGGTTAGGGTTAGCATTAGGGTTAGCGTTAGGGTTAGGGTTAGCATTAGGGTTAGCGTTAGCATTAGGGTTAGGGTTAGCATTAGGGTTAGGGTTAGCATTAGGGCTAGGGTTAGCATTAGGTTAGGGTTAGCATTAGGGTTAGTGTTGGAGTTAGGGTTAGCATTAGGGTTAGGGTTAGCATTAGGGTTAGGGTTAGCATTAGGGTTAGGGTTAGCATTAGGGTTAGGGTTAGCATTAGGGTTAGGTTTAGCATTAGGGCTAGGGTTAGCATTAGGTTAGGGTTAGCATTAGGGTTAGGGTTAGCATTAGGGTTAGTGTTGGAGTAGGGTTAGGGTTAGCATTAGGGTTAGCATTAGGGCTAGCATTAGGTTAGGGTTAGCATTAGGGTTAGGGTTGGAGTTGGAGTTAGCATTAGGGCTAGCATTAGGTTAGGGTTAGGGTTAGCATTAGGGTTAGGGTTGGGTTAGGGTTAGCATTAGGGTTAGGGTTAGCATTAGGGCTAGCATTAGGGCTAGGGTTAGCATTAGGTTAGGGTTGGAGTTAGGGTTAGGGTTAGCATTAGGGTTAGGGTTAGCATTAGGGCTAGCATTAGGTTAGGGTTAGCATTAGGGTTAGGGTTGGGTTAGGGTTAGCATTAGGGTTAGGGTTAGCATGGGCTAGCATTAGGGTT
>NW_026621929.1:15000-42500 GCF_003711565.1 Takifugu flavidus | reverse complement strand
AGGCAGAGAGCGATCACGTAGGAAGAGTGAGTCCAAACGGAGAGGTGAGCGAGCACACACACACACACACACACACACACACACACACACACACACACACACACACACACACACGTTATGAATGTGATGGGTCTCTCTGGATCTCAGAACTTCAGCAGCAGCTGATGGAAATTTAAATGTTTGACTGAGGATGAAAAGAATCAACAGGAAGTGGGGGGGGGGGGGGGGGGGGGTCATCAGTCATGTGGCGTCCTGAGGGCAGCCGTTCAAATCGCCGCCTCAGCTCTGAGCTGGGAAATGTCACTGAACATGTCTGATGGTAAATTTGAGACCTTGCTGTTGGAAACATCAGAGGGAGGAAGTGACCTCAGTGATGGTGATGTGCACGTGCGCTGTCGTGGTTATTGTGAGAATAATAAAGCTACACATTCACCCTCCTCAGCAGGTCACATGACTCAACCCCATCCATCTCTGAGCAGCTTCACCCAGTCTGACAACCGGTCAACCAACAATAACACGCGTTCACATGTGCAATAAGCTAGTTACATCAGCCAATCACAAGTCAGGGTTAAGCCACACACACACACACACACACACACACACAACACACACACACACACACACACACACACACAAACACAAACATACAGGGCAAGATGATGAACTTCCTGTAGACAAAGTGGGTCAAGTAACCACTTCCTGTCATTAGTTGTGTGTGTGTGTGTGTGTGTGTGTGTGTGTTTTTCCTGTTTGTTTCTGTCAGAGCTCTGATGTGACCTCAGTGATAATATTGACGAGATCAGGGTTTCAGAGTGTCACACACTGACCATTACTACTCTGACAACCACTGTCGTCATGGTCACAAAACCCAACCCATGTGTGTGTGTGTGTGTGTGTTGTGTGTGTGTGTTTGGTGTGTGGTGTGGTGTGTGTGGTGTGTGTGTGTGTGCGTGTGTGCGTGTGTGTGTGTGTGTGTTTGTGTGTTTGTGTGTGTGCGTGTGTGTGTGTGCGTGTGCGTGTGTGTTGTTGTTTGTGTGTGGTGCGTGTGTGGTGTGTGTTTTTGTGTGTTTGTGTGTGTGTGTTTGGTGTGAGCGTGTGTGTGTGTGTGTGTGTGTTGTGGTGTGTGTGTGTTGGGGGGAATGAATAGTGAATGCTCAGCAGTGTGTTGAACCTCAGAACAGAGACTTCGTTGACATCTGCACACACACAGCTGTTTATCTGCCCCCTCCATCTCCCCTCCGCACCCTCCAAAGATGCCCCACCCCTCCTTCCTGCTCCGCCCCCTCCTTTGCTGCTCCTATGCTCCTCCCACATCACTAGTCTGGCACATAAAGAGTAGAGGACTTCATGTTGTCAAATTCCCACATTTAACCCTCCAGGTCAGGTGACCTCTCATCTTCCTCACTTCCTGGTTATTGTTGAAGTTTCAGAGCAGCTTCAGCAAACTGCAAGCAGACCAGTTCCAGCATGAGGAGGTCAGGGTGAGGAGACCAGGAATGTGGAGAAGAAAACCGGTCAGGAGGATGTTAGAACCACATCAGGTTGATCTTAAGTGACCTGTGACTTTAAAGAACAAAGCCAAACTTTTACATGGGAGGTTGCTGAAGGACCTCCAACATGATGATGATGATGATGATGATGGTGATGATGATGATGATGGTGATGGTGATGGTGAGTGATGATGATGATGATGGTGATGATGATGGTGATGATGATTGATGCGATGTGATGGTGATGATGATGGTGATGATGGTGGTGATGCTGCTGCTAGTGTGACTGGTGGTGGTGATGATGCTGATGGTGTGCTGATGGTGATGATGGTGATGATGATGATGATGGTGATGGTGATGCTGGTGCTGGTGCTGATGCTGGTGATGGTGATGCTGCTGCGGTGCTGCTGGTGCTGCTCCTGCTGCTGATTCTGGTGATGATGCTGGTGGTGCTGCTGCTGGTGCTGCTCCTGCTGCTGCTGCTGGTGCTGCTGATGGTGGTGCTGCTGCTGGTGCTGGCTGGTGGGGGTGCTGCTGGTGCTGCTGTGTCTGGTGATGATGATGGTGCTGCTGATGATGGGGGTGCTGCTGATGGTCCTGATGGTGATGCTGGTGATGCTGATGACGCTGATGATGGTGGTGGTGATGGTGCTGCTGGTGCTGGTGATGATGGATGCGTGATGTGTGGTGCTGGTGCTGCTGATGCTGATGCTGTGGTGGTGATGCTGCTGGTGCTGGTGGTGATGGTGCTGATGGTGATGGTGGTGATGATGATGATGATGATGGTGATGATGATGGTGATGATGTGTGCAGAAAGTCGTGCTAAAAGTCCTAACATTTTCACATGTTGCCCGTCCAAAAAGCACGAATAAACAAGATGATCAGCACACTTACAGCCAGACAGGTTTTCCTCGGTGGTCCTGGACGGCTCCACCTGAGGCACCCCCGCTGTGAGGGGAAGCAGGGGAGGAGTCAGGACGTAGGACCGGTGTGGCTACGGGTCTGCTCCTCCAGGGATCATCACCTCACTGTGCCAACTCAGAAATCGCTGAACATCTCAAACACAACATCCCAGAATGCACCTGAACAGAGGGTTTCCAGGATGACAAGAGTCCACCCTGGATAAATCAGACAGAGATTCGAACCCTTGCTGCTGCTGGTGGAATCATTATTAGATGTTCCGTTGTGCAGTCCAGTGCAGCGAGGAAGACCCAGACCTCTACAGTGGGGAGACCAAACAACCACTTCATGGCCCAACAGAAGAGCCAGCTCCTCAGGCCAGGACTCAGCAGCATCTGAAGGACAAAGGACACTGGTTTGAGGACAGTGATGTCCAGGTTTTGGCCAGGGAACATAGATGGGTGGGGAGACCATCATTAACCAGAGGTGAGGCTCTGAGACGTCACCTCCCACCTGTTTACAACACGGTACTGAAGAACCTCCCCACGGTACTGAAGAACATCCCCTGACACCTCATGGTGTCAGGGGATGTTTCAACCCCTCCCCCATAATGGGGGGTGGAGCAGCCAACAACCAGGTGACTGAAGCTCCAAAGGTGTTCTTGGCTCCTGAAGAGCAGAAGAACCTGGAACTCCCCAACAGTCAGAACTGATGAAGCCTCCTGGATGAGAGGTGAAACATCTGCATGGACCTCCAGCTGCTGCGATTCAACTACCAGAATCACCAGGACCTGGAGGACTGAGAACCTTCACTGAAATAAGAGCAGAGATTTTCTCAAAGAAATCAGTTCCATAACACTCGCAGTTGTCCTCACAGGGTCTCCTCACTCATGTGTGACTATGGAACAACAACTAACCCTAACATCTGGATCGACTGACATCACAAAGTTCTAAAGGTCCTCATTAATGTAGATCCTCCTTAATGTAGATCCAACAACACACATGCACACAAGATTCTTTCAAACAGTGTCTCTCTCTCTCTCTCTCTCTCACACACACACACACACACACACACACACACAATCCTTCTTTTCCTTCAACAACTGACAGAATATTAAGAATGTCTGGGTTTGTTTCAGAGGTTGAGGGTGAACTAGAATCATCTTCATCATCCATGACAACCAGCAGAACTCTGACAGCAGCAGGATCTGATCCATCTTCACCAAGACCGAACATCACTGTTGCTAAAAAGCAGTCATGGGCACGCCACGGCTCTGAGGCTCCACCCACTGGTCTGCAATCAAGCTCCACCCCCGGAACCTTAGAATGGCTTTCAGGAGTATCACAGGATCCACTAGATCCACCAAGGAATGAGGTAGAGCATGAACACACACACACACACACACACACACACACACACACACACACACACACAGCTTTGGTTTGCTCTCCTTCCTGATTGGTTGTGCAGAATTTGACCTCGTGTTGCTTCCAAGGGAAGTTTTCCACATTCGGCACATCATTCCCATTTAGAGCCGGGCCTGGTAGTTCAATTCCTCTCAGTTTTGTTTGGGTTGCTCCTTTATGTATTTTGAGACTGAACCTTTGGTGGTGGTTGCTCAGTCTGTAGGGGCCTGATCTGAGGAGGGTTCTTGGCTCAAGTCCCAGGCACAGACAAAATTTGGGAGGTTTTCTGGTAGCAAGGGGGGGTACCGGGACACCTTCCAACCATGGCCAAGGTACCCTTGAACAAAGTGCCAAGCCCCCAAAGGCCCACATTGGGCCTGGCAATGAGCTGGAGGCTCATTCAGGAGTTCACCTGCCTTCACGTATATGCGATTGAAGCAGTGTGGTTGTTCCTCTGTTGGCTCCTCTGGTGCAGCCTCTAACTTCCTCAGAGTTCAAATGGTGCTGACGCCAATTATGTTATAACTGTGGTATGAACCATCACTTCCTTTTATTGACAGACAGAGCAGTGCTGTGAACTTACCTGTATGAAGGATACAACCAGTGCTTCCAGAGATGCCATGGGTTCTGCACCAGTCCACCTGGAAGCCTCTCAGGCTGCTAAGGCTTCCTCTGACCTGTCCACCACCACCACCGTCAACTCAAAGTCTGCCCAACATGCCTATCTCCAAAGCCTGGATCACAGCAGCAGAGCTTGGGTGCTGTCTTCAGGAAAGCCACAGGGCTCAAGTGTGGCTCTCTCAGAGGAGACTGGAAGCAACATCTGGTACAACCCAATCCCCGAGGAGGAAGATGCAGCAGGTGCTTCAACTGGAGTGGAGATATGGAGGAGAAGGGATGAAATGATGAAAGACACTACTACAAAGAGAACAGGACAAGCTGGTAGCAGAGCAGACAGGTCAGAACCTGCAGATGGTTTCAGCAGCAGGCAGCCAGGAGAGGGCACCAATGTGGGCCACCATCCTGATGACTGCAGAGAAGGTGCAGGTGAGAAGCCCTGTTGTTTCTGCTACCCTTCAGTGCCATTTAGTTGCTCATTCTTCCTACTTCTGTGTCCAGAACACCCCACCTCAGACTGCGGTTCCACCTCCCAAAAGAACAGGATTGACAGGCTACGGTCTCCCGGCACAGTGAGGAAACTCTCCCTCAAGATGAAGAAACTCCCGGAGTTACGCCGCAAACTCAGCCTTCGCTCATCCTCGCGCTCTAATCGTCAGGAAACCGATGCCAGTGGGGGAGACCAGGCTACAAGTAGCAGCGTAACATCTCCTCCTGTCTTGTCAAACCAGAATGTCCTCAGCAGATATCACCTGGACAGCTCTACCCCTGCAGCCAGACCTCAGCGGCGTCCATCCCGGGGGTGTTCTGGAAGTAAAGGAGGTGAACTATTTCCATACTCATTATCAAGAGGCGGAGGCTTTTTATTCTTCCACACAAATTTTCCAGACATAGCCTTGGTGTAATTTCTATGGTGCCTTTATGGTAACCAAGAGTCAGGAGAGGCTGATAAAAGCCAGCGTGAAACCTCCCAACCCAGCATACGAATGTTCTCTCACTGCTGATAACTGGGGCTTGGAGGTGCTTGGAGGTGCTTGGAGGTGCTTGGAGGTGCTTGGAGGTGCTTGGAGGGTTAGATGGACCTTCACCAGTTTCCTCTTCAGTTCAGTGCTTTGCTAATCCCACATCTGTGGTATCACACACGAACGACGCCTTTCACTTGTCATCCCTCTAGGTCACCTCAGTGATGGAGACTCCCCTGAGCTGCTGCCACGGCAACAGGCAGCGGCTGTTACACCCTCCCAGGAAATGCTCTGTGATGTCACCTCTTTCCAGTTGTACCTGGGCTCTAACCTACAGCGGTGCAGCCAACGAGTGACGGGATTGTTGACCGTCCATCTGCTTGGCCTGGAGGCGATGAAGACCAGCAGGTAGGAACACGGATGGTTTTCCAATCAAACCTTCCACCGGAGCTTCTGGCTGACGTGTGTTCTCCTTCCACGAAGTTTGTCCTTTTATGTTTATTGAACGACAAAAATGTAAACAATAAATTGAACAAAAGGCTTCACTTTTCCGATAACAAAATGTATATCCAAAATTTACACGCTTTACTGACAGAACTATTTTCTTGCATGGTGTCCAAGAACTATGGTGAGATCGAGCAGAAATTTGGAGTGGGCGGGGTTTCTACAGACAAGAAGAGATTAGTCTGGCCAAGGTGAGGAGGACGTAGACAGAGTGCACATGGCGCTCGCTGCAGTGGGAGGGGCCTCGTGTAGCAGCTCAGCACAGGGTTTCTCAGGCAGTATGAAACCTCCTGGACTGAAGAAACTTTGCTCTTGTTCTTTCTCAACTTTTCCAGCAGAAACTGTCCAGCTCTTTATTACTTGGTGTCCCCCTACGTTCTGCCACATTTCTGTCATGGATCATGAAGGCCAGCCTCTCGCTCTTCTCACCCATCAGGTCAGAGGACAGTAAGGAGGTCTTCCTGGCCATCCAGGTGGATGGGGTGACCAGAGCGAGGACGGCCCCGCTGGCCCTGCGAGGCCCCGCCCTGTCATTGAACCACGCCTTCCACCTGGAGCTGGAGAGGGCACAGCTGCTCCGCATTATCCTGCTGACACCAGGTGAAAACCAGTTCCTGGGACCAGAATTGCCCGTCTGCGCTGTTGTTGAGAAGTTACCTGCAGTTAGAAAGTCTTTTCTGTGTTGTGTTAGTTAGCACCGCCCATTTCTTCCAAATATCGGTTCGAAATCTCGGATCCAAATTCAGCCAAAGTCTGAACTTTTTTGTCTGGACTATTTTTGTGTCTATTTTTCCTCTTCTGACATAAACTTTGTTCTACTTCCGTTGGAAAAGTTGAGTTGTGTGTTTTGTCATCTATGCAGCAAATATACATGGAGACCAGAAGTCATGTGGACCAATCAGAAACAAGGTCTGCTGTCTGGGCGGAGTCTCAATCCCACCACTCTTCAAAGGTTCCTCACACTCTTCTCCAACGTCACTGTTTTCATTTACAAAGGATGGTTTTCTGAAGAAAGAAAGCAAAATAACGATGTTTGTGTGTCAGCGACTCGAAGTCAGCAGCTGTGTGTGAAGCTGGAGCCCAGAGGTCTCCTCTACGTCAAACTGTCCCTGCAGGAAAAATGGGACACGCAGGTAGAGAAGAGAGCTGCCTGTGTTCACGACTGCAGTATTACCACAGGAATCGTGTCACACTGTCTGCTGACGCTTCTCAGCCCATCAGCAGCTCATCAGGACCAACGAATGTGTTTGGAGTGGAGTTACACCACCTCGTGGAGAAGGAAGAGTCCCCCGTCCCCATCCCTCTGCTCATCCAGAAGTGTGTGAAGGAGATCGAAGTGCGAGGACTCAGAGTACGGATGATCATCCCAGCCTGATCCCCAACGCTCCACAGAGGGATCATCCCAGCAATGACACGTGTGTGTGTGTGTGTGTGTGTGTGTGTGTGTGTGTGTGGTGTGTGTGTGTGTGTGTGTGTGTGTGTGTGTGTGTGTGTGTGTGGTGTGCGTGTGTGTGTGTGTGTGACAGGTGGTGGGGTTATACAGACTGTGTGGTTCAGCTGCCGTTAAGAAGGAGCTCAGGGATTGGTTTGAGCGCAACAGTTCCGCCGTGTGCCTCAGCGAGGACCTCTATCCTGACATCAACGTCATCACAGGTTTGTAACGCTTCACGTGGGACCATGAACATAAAACTCATCAGACATCAGACTAACCCTGACCCTGACCCTAACCCTAACACTGACCCTGACCCTGACCCTGACCTGACCCTAACCCTAACCCTGACCCTGACCCTGACCCTGACCCTGACCCTAACCCTAACACTGACCCTAACCCTGACCCTAACCCTGACCCTGACCCTGACCCTGACCTGACCCTGACCCTGACCCTGACCCTAACCCTAACACTGACCCTGACCCTGACCTGACCCTAACCCTAACCCTGACCCTAACCCTGACCCTGACCCTAACCCTGACCCTGACCCTAACCCTGACCCTGACCCTAACCCTGACCCTGACCCTGACCCTAACCCTAACCCTGACCCTGACCCTAACCCTGACCTGACCCTGACCCTAACCCTAACACTGACCCTAACCCTAACCCTGACCCTGACCCTGACCCTAACCCTGACCCTGACCCTAACCCTAACACTGACCCTAACCCTGACCCTGACCTTAACCCTGACCTTAACCCTGACCCTGACCCTGACCCTAACCCTGACCCTGACCCTAACCCTGACCCTAACCCTGACCCTGACCCTGACCCTAACCCTGACCCTGACCCTGACCCTGACCCTAACCCTGACCCTAACCCTGACCCTGACCCTAACCCTGACCCTGACCCTGACCCTGACCCTGACCCTAACCCTGACCCTGACCCTAACCCTGACCCTACCCTGACCCTGACCCTAACACTGACCCTAACCCTGACCCTGACCCTAACCCTGACCCTGACCCTACCCTAACACTGACCCTGACCCTGACCCTAACCCTGACCCTGACCCTGACCCTAAACCTGACCCTGACCCTGACCCTAACCCTAACACTGACCCTAACCCTGACCCTGACCCTGACCTTAACCCTGACCTTAACCCTGACCCTGACCCTAACCCTGACCCTGACCCTAACCCTAACCCTGACCCTAACCCTGACCCTGACCCTAACCCTAACACTGACCCTAACCCTGACCCTGACCCTAACCCTGACCCTGACCCTAACCCTGACCCTGACCCTGACCCTAACCCTAACACTGACCCTAACCCTGACCCTGACCCTAACCCTGACCCTGACCCTGACCCTAACCCTAACACTGACCCTAACCCTGACCCTGACCCTGACCCTAACCCTGACCCTGACCCTAACCCTAACACTGACCCTAACCCTGACCCTGACCCTGACCCTAACCCTGACCTTAACCCTGACCCTGACCCTGACCCTAACCCTGACCCTGACCCTAACCCTGACCCTAACCCTGACCCTGACCCTGACCCTAACCTGACCCTAACCCTGACCCTGACCCTAACCCTGACCCTAACCCTGACCCTAACCCTGACCCTGACCCTAACCTGACCCTGACCCTGACCCTGACCCTGACCCTAACCCTGACCCCTGACCCTTCTCCAGAGATTTCTCTGAAAGCCTCATCCATAAAAGGCAGCCAACATTTTCATCAAGCAAACACACACTGTTGTGTTGCCAATAATGTTTTTGGTCTCTCACACTCTTTGTCTGACAACAGTATTAAATATGTCTGAGTCAGCTAACGGTGCTATTTAAGCTAGCATGGTAAAGCTACACGCCCACTAAGAACCTGGAGAACTCAGAAGATGAAATCTGAAAGAGATGTAGAATATGACACAGTGACAGTAGCAGTCAGGTGCTGCACCTTAACACACCTGTCCAGCAGAGATCAACATGGACCTTCTTCAGCTGAAGGGCAACATCTGGCCTTGATACCACAGACGCTACCGTACAGCTAAGAGGGAACAGGCGACTGATCATCTGGACTCTCCACAGGCATATTAAAAGACTACCTACGAGAGCTGCCGTCCCAACTCATCACAAGGACCCTCTATCAGGTTGTGAGGGAGGCCATGGTCCTGCGCCCCCCACCGGCAGCCCCTGTGAGTCCAGATCCTGAGCTGGCCCAGAGGACGGTGGAGCTGCTGTCCTGCCTGCCGCCCCCAGAGAGGGTACTCCCGCTCCAGAATGAACGCTCACAGCTGAAAGGGGTTGCCTAAAACAGCTGTTCAGTCTTTCATTCATTCATTCATTCATTCATTCATTCATTCATTCATTCATTCATAGCTGGGTGGCTGCACAGTCAAGTCTGCCTTTTCTCTTTGGGGGGGTTCTTTCAGCACCACATTCTGACAGTAGTCCGTCAGCTTGGTCGAGGGTCATGTTAATCCTTGCTTTTCCCTCCAGGCCACACTGTCTCTCTTGCTGGACCACCTCAGCTTGGTGGCATCCTTCAGCTCCTTCAACAGGATGACACACCAGAACCTTGCAGTGTGTTTTGGCCCGGTCCTCCTCACCCCAACGCAGGAGGCCTGGAGAGCTGCAGGAGGGCTGAGGGGAACAGCGCAGAGACCCTCTCTGGGGGAAGAGTTTTCCAGCGCAGTCGATTTCAAACGACACATCGAGGCCCTTCATTACCTGCTGCAGCTGTGGCCAGGTGAGAGTCGAGGATCAACGGTTCTCCTATGAGCTCCTTACATGATTCAAGTCTTTCCTCACCCTCAGTGCCGACCCACCGTGCCTCTGCAGATGACACCATCTCCCCACGTGTAGCTCAGACCTTTGACACACCGGATCAGCAGCAGGATCTCACGCTGCTGCCAGAGGAGGAGGCAGTGGTGTCGCGTCGCAGTCGGGGGGGCACCGCTCGGCTGGAGAGCCCCCCGCCCATCAACCGCTACGCTGGAGACTGGAGCGTCTGTGGACCGGACCTTCTGCTGGGACAGGAGGCTGACTATGACGAGGTTGCAGGAAGTGAAAGCGATGGAGGTAGAGATGATTCTGGATGCTTCGTTGCAGCTCATTTCCTCCTAACAAATCCACCCGATGTCTCGTCTTCAGGCAGTAGAGATGAAGAACATGTGGAGGAGGAGGAGGAAGAGGAGGAGGATAAGCTAAAGCCAGAGACGTGGCCTTCTGGAGAAAGAGTTGGGCTGTATGTGGAGGAGCTCCTGGACTTTGATGCTCCGTTCAACTGCCGACTGAGTCTGAAGGACTTTGACACTCTGATCCATGATCTGGACCGTGAGTTCTGCCGTCTCTTGGCGGCATTTTCTAGGTACAAGCGTGACGACGGTGGTGACAGGAAGAAGACGCCATGTTCAGTATTATTATTGTTCTACAGTATTCTTATGATTGCACATTTGTTAGCACTTATATTTTTGATCTTTATGATGGCACCAAAGAGTTGAAGCACAGTTGGTTTTCTAATTCTGACCAATTATTAAGCAGCAAATTATTGATCTCTACTGGTCACATGATGTCAGTGATCCTGTTACACTATAAACCAAACAAACACAAGCTCACAATTGTACTGTACACACACACACACACCCTCACACACACACACACACACACACACACACACACACCCTCACACACACAGACACACACACTCACACACACACACACACACACACACACCCTCACACACACCACACACACACACACATACACACACACACACACACCCTCACACACACACATACACACACACACCACCCTCACACACACACACACACGCACATGTACACTTTGTCCTTGTTGGTTCTTCAATAACAACGATAAAAGCAGAAATGTTCACATTTACATTTTATGAAACAACTCAACTATGAACTGAAAGTTGAAATTTTGAGCTGTGATACATTAAAAGATTTTTTTAAAAGATTCCTAATTTTTCTTTTTGTTTCACGGACTTGATTCCTGCTGCATCAACAGGTGATTCACAGCAGGAATACATGAAAGGACTCACCTGCACCAGGACCACAATCACTAAGTGAAGGGTTAGGGTTAGGGGGTTAGGGTTAGGGGGTTAGGGTCAGGGGGTTAGGGTTAGAGGGTTAGGGGGTTAGGGGGTTAGGGTTAGGGGGTTAGGGTCAGGGGGTTAGGGTTAGAGGGTTAGGGGTTAGGGGGTTAGGGTTAGAGGGTTAGGGTTAGAGGGTTAGGGTTGGGCGGTTAGGATTGGGGGATTAGGGTTAGGGGGTTGGATTGGGGGGTTAGGATTAGGGTTAGGGGTTAGGGTTAGAGGGTTAGAGGGTTAGGGGGTTAGGGTCAGGGGGTTAGGGTTAGGGGGTTAGGGTTGGGCAGTTAGGATTGGGGGATTAGGGTTAGGGGGTTAGGATTGGGGGGTTAGGATTAGGGTTGGGGGGTTAGGGTTAGGGGTTAGGGTTGGGGGGTTAGGATTAGGGGGTTAGGATTAGGGTTAGGGGGTTAGGGTTAGGGGGTTAGGGTTAGGGGTTAGGATTAGGGTTAGGGGGTTAGGGTTAGGGATTAGGGTTAGGGGGTTAGGAGGTTAGGGTTAGAGGGTTAGGGTTGGGGGGTTAGGATTGGGGGATTAGGGTTAGGGGGGTTAGGGTTAGGGGGGTTAGGATTAGGTTAGGGGGTTAGGATTAGGGGGTTAGGGGGTTAGGGGGTTAGGATTAGGGTTAGGGGGTTAGGGTTAGGGATTAGGATTAGGGTTAGGGGGTTAGGTTAGGGGGTTAGGGTTAGAGGGTTAGGGTTGGGGGGTTAGGATTGGGGGATTAGGATTAGGGGGTTAGGGGTTAGGTTAGGGGGTTAGGGTTAGGGGTTAGGGTTAGGGGGTTAGGGTCAGGGGGTTAGGGGGTTAGGATTGGGGGGTAGGATTAGGGTTAGGGGGTTAGGGTAGGGGCTTAGGATTAGGGTTAGGGGGTTAGGGTTAGGGTTGGGGGGTTAGGGTTAGGGTTAGGGGGTAGGGTTAGGGGGTTAGGATTGGGGGGTTAGGGGGTTAGGGGGTTAGGATTGGGCGGTTAGGGGGTTAGGGGGTTAGGGGTTAGGGTTCGGGGGTTAGGGGGTTAGGATTGGGGGGTTAGGGGGTTAGGATTAGGGTTAGGGGGTTAGGGTTAGGGGGTTAGGATTAGGGTTAGGGTTAGGGGTTAGGGTTAGGGGGTAGGGGGTTAGGGTTAGGGGGTTAGGATTGGGGGGTAGGATTAGGGTTAGGGGGTTAGGAGGTTAGGGTTTAGGTTAGGGGGTTAGGGTTAGTTAAGGTCACTAAGTGAAGAAATAAAACCTTCATCTGCTGTGCGCCTGTCCACAAATCATGGAAACTCCGACATTTGTGGATAATTCGACTTGATTTCAAGCATCTTGAATTCACAGGTTTCTATGAAATCCTGGTCATGGTGGTCAAAGCTCCATCTGCCAGTGGAGCCGTGAGTTAGACCGAGCCGGGATGCTCTTCAGGACCACTGCGGGGTCCAGTCGGAGGAACAGCGGGCCTGTATGGACACAGGACAGCATCACTGGCATTAATCCACTCAAGAACCATTTAAACAGGACCCATCAACATGTACCAGAAGACAGTTGTTGACCTCTTGACAGAACTGATACTGGACTAAACCCTTGGGAAGCCAAACCTGAGACCATCTCAAGAGCATCGACAATGTGGCCCAACATCGAGCCTTGGCCCTTGCTCCGCTGGTCAGCAAGTCACCAGACTACACCGAGGACCTGGGTTTAGCTCAAACAATCCAAAAATAAAACCAGACCGAGAAGAACCAATAGTTTCCACTCCTGTCACATGACTGTACGTATATCCCTACGCCAGAGGCAACAAAAGGACAGCTATCACAGGACCACA
This sequence comes from Takifugu flavidus, assembly GCF_003711565.1. Classification (NCBI taxonomy): domain Eukaryota; kingdom Metazoa; phylum Chordata; class Actinopteri; order Tetraodontiformes; family Tetraodontidae; genus Takifugu; species Takifugu flavidus. The sequence continues at coordinate 29,290 of NW_026621929.1, read as the reverse complement.
TACTACCTGACAGAACCTCTGGGTACAGATCATTAGCATGCTAATGGTCCACAAGGGCTATATTGTCAAGCTCTGCCCTCAGGGAGTTTAGAACTGAAGAAGCCGGAAAAAGGCGAGACGTCCTCAAATAAACCTCGACATGTCCAGCCGATGTAGACATCTGGTGACACCTAGTGCTAACGTCAATCATTACAGCTCAAAACATATTTTTATTTTTTTATTTATACTCATCAAACACTTTTTTTTTTTTAAAAACCAAATGAAGCGCCCAGTTAAGAGAAGTAGCATCCAACACTGACTGCACTTGTTCTATCTAATTTTGTTGGATTGCCTTATTTAAATCTTAAGCCTTATTTTACAGTGAAACTGGCACTTTTCATGCAGGTGCATGACTGGATTATCTTTCCGCCTAATTCCACGTTGAAGTCCTAACAGTGTGTGTAGCGCTGGTTGTAGAAGCTGCTGAGTTCTGACACTAATTAGCTGTTGTTAAACTCAAAGCTTTTTTTAAAAAAAACCCCAAATATCTTTTCTTCTTCCTTCAACAAGTGACTTTGGTAACAACAACAGTGGTGACATCGACCGTGCAATACTGCACATAATACAATAAGAAATATGGTTGTGCCATTGGTTTCCTGGTTTTCCCCAAAATAGCCAAACTATATATGGATGGAATAGAAAAGAAGGGTTTAAAACTCTGCAAAGGAACATCTCCCAGCCTAAGGTACAGGTAGGTGGGCTATGTCTGGCCAAGAGTCCAAAAGAAGGTATTCACTGCTCACATCAACAACATGGACCACAATATCAAGTTCAGCCATAAAGGTTTTCTGGCCTTCTTAGACTGTGCAATACACACAGAGCCAAACATGCCTTGAGCTAGGCCTAACCCTAACCCTAACCCTTGAGCTAGGCCTAACCCGACCCTAACCCTTGAGCTAGGCCTAACCCTAAGCCTTGAGCTAGGCCTAACCCAACCCTAGAACCCTAACCCTTGAGCTAGGCCTAACCCTAACCCTAACAGGCCTTGAGCTAACCCTGACCCTTGAGCTAGGCCTAACCCTAACCCTAACCCTTGAGCTAGGCCTAACCCTAACCCTAACCCTAACCCTTGAGCTAGGCCTAACCCTAACCCTAACCCTAACCCTTGAGCTAGGCCTAACCCTAACCCTTGAGCTAGGCCTAACCCTAACCCTAACCCTTGAGCTAGGCCTAACCCTAACCCTAACCCTTGAGCTAGGCCTAACCCTAACCCTAGAGCTAGGCCTAACCCGAACCCTAACCCTTGAGCTAGGCCTAACCCTAACCCTTGAGCTAGGCCTAACCCTAACAGGCCTTGAGCTAACCCTGACCCTTGAGCTAGGCCTAACCCTAACCCTAACCCTTGAGCTAGGCCTAACCCTAACCCTAACCCTTGAGCTAGGCCTAACCCTAACCCTAACCCTAACCCTTGAGCTAGGCCTAACCCTAACCCTTGAGCTAGGCCTAACCCTAACCCTAACCCTTGAGCTAGGCCTAACCCTAACCCTTGAGCTAGGCCTAACCCTAACCCTTGAGCTAGGCCTAACCTGAACCCTAACCCTTGAGCTAGGCCTAACCCTAACCCTAACAGGCCTTGAGCTAACCCTGAGCCTTGAGCTAGGCCTAACCCTAACCCTAACCCTTGAGCTAGGCCTAACCCTAACCCTAACAGGCCTTGAGCTAACCCTGAGCCTTGAGCTAGCCTAACCCTAACCCTAACCCTTGAGCTAGGCTAACCCTAACCCTAACCCTAACCCTAACCCTAACCCCAAGTGGAACATGGAAGTGTTTAGAAGGCCAGTCCACACAGATCAAACCTTCAAGCTTTAGCACTGAAGCATTAGCTTAAATAGTGAATCCAGTCAAAACTGAAAAAGCCCTTTGGATGAGAGTCTCACTGACTCTTTGTTTGAACTTAATGGTTTAATATGACCAGGATAAATAATAACCTACGTGGTGAAAGAGAGGAACTAAAACAGATTAAAAAAATGGCCAGGTGACAATGATGGGACCTGAGAACAAAGGGATTGCAGAAGGTTGACTAAAACATCAGGTAGGATGTTATAGGGCTGCTAAAATACTGAATGTTACTCACTCTGATCCAATGAACCCAATAGTCCAATCAAATTAAAATGGTAACAAAGTTTTGTTGAACCTCTGAGACATTTTAGTTTGGTCTGCCATCTACAATCTTAATGAAATGTGGTCGTATAAACTACAACGTGTGACTTTGATGTATCTGAGCTACTTGATAAGCTGCTTTTCATTAGGAAGGTTTGGAATTTAAAAGAATAAATGCGATAAATGTTCCATAAAGCACCTTATTGGACAGTTAGGACAGTCTTGTTTTTACTGAGAGACAATATATAACACAGTAATAGCACAAATGGACCTGGACTCTGGACGTTTTCTTGCATTTTTCTTTGTTAAATAATAATTTGCATCATTTTCTTATATAAATCTGTACTAATAAGTTTTTACATAACAAATCTCTCTGTTCCTGGTCAGGACATGCTCCGCCCACCGAATATTTGGCTTCCGGATACTTTTGTGTGATGCTATTTGATTGGTTGCAATCCTGAGTGTTTGCGTCTGATTGGTTGCTCTCTGCCTGTGTGACGCGCGCGCGCGTGCTCGCGCCCTGCTGGGAGGTGTGTCGCCGCTCGCGCTCAGAGGAACGGCGTCTTCTTTTCCTTCTTTTTCAACAATGTCTCGACTAAAATCAGAGAAAGTGGAGCAGAGAAGCGCAAGCGGCTCCCACCGGACTGAACCGGATTAAACCGAGCGAATTTTGCCGTTTTGGGCACGAGGTGAGGTTTCATATGAAACTGCGTCACAGAGCGCGCGCAGCTTCCTGGCCGCGGTTTCGCACCTCAACAGGTTTTAGTCTAAAATCGCCCCCAAGAGTCCGGATCACAGACTGGGTCGGTACCTTGCGATGCTAAAGTGGCTTTAAATGCTCAGTCACGCCTGGAACCTGTCAGTTTTGGGGCTTCAGGTAAATGTTTCCGGGTTCAGGACAGGTAGACTCACTGTTGCACAATAAAAGAACAAATGGATTGATATCAGCTTTCTTCTGTTCAGAAGTTCATTTTTGGAGTATTTGTCCCTAAATGACTGAACTCGGAAGTTTCTGTTCCTGACAGAACTGATGGCGTAGCTGTGAAGGCCTGGTGCGCCCACTTTTCTCTTATTTCCTGTCTGACATTGAGTCCTCGGTGAAGCTGCTTTTGGGTTGTTGGCCATTAAAACGTGTCCAAGCTTTGACCTGTTCGTGTGCTGAGATGTTTAATCAGAAGACGGCAGTTTCTCCACAACCACCAAGGTTGTTCAGCTCGTTTAAGGTCACTGAGGACAAACATTACAACACAAAACCTCAGCTTCCTGTTCAATTAAAATGAGATTTTGGGTGTTTTTACGGTGGATCTGGAGCAGTGCGCTCTTCCCTCAGTGACCTTTCAGTGTCTGAGGTTATTTTAAAATAACCACGTTTGATCGGCTTCCAGCCTGGTTGTGGCGTTTCAAGGCTTCCGTCTCAGTCTGAACCCTTGGTGTGGGTAGTTTTCCTGCTAAACCTGCTCAGACTGTCTTAAAGTGAGAGCCAATGATTCCTGAGGACACTTGGTTCCACGTGACCTCTTCACTCGACCAGTGATGAGCAGGATAGTGCAGCGTTTGAAGCGTTTGAACAAGAAATAAATGATACATATAATAATGTTTCACCTTGTCATAGGCTAGTCTACATCCTGAGAGGGTCCGTGTCCCACCACAGCGGCCAGTATGGCCATCAGCATCTTCCTGGCCAACTCTCCTCCTCTGCACTCCTTCCTCAGTAGCTATGACAGTCCGCTGTTGAGGCGCGTGGAACCGCTGCGACCCTGCCTGTCTAACGTCACCTTGGTGGCCAGGAACGCCACCGCCAGTGCAGAGATTGTGAGTCGACCAACGTGGAAGAAGAGGAAGAAAAAGAGGGTGGTGTTTGCAGACGCTCGTGGCCTGGCACTGACTGCTGTTCATGTCTTCAACGAGGCAGAAGACAACTTGCTCTCTGAGCTGCAGTTCCACATGACAGAGATAGAGGGCGCCTGCTCTGAACTACCCCTGGTGCCCAGTGAAGGTCAGTGATACCAGCAGGAGCCAGCAGGCTCGGAGCTAAAGCAAATTCCAATACTGCTTGGTTGTTTATTCCAGTTAGCTTCAACCCTTCTCCCTGTTTGTGTTCTAGGTGCAAGGGATTGTGGTCCTCTTATCCTGGACTTTGTCCAGCCAGCTGCGGATTATCTTGACATGAGGAACCGGTTGAAATCCCAACAGGTTTGCCTGGAGACCTGTTCCATTCAGGACCGCATGCTCTCAGGCACTGTCCAGGTCCGAAATGTTTCCTTTGAGAAGTCTGTCTCAATGCGGATCACCTTTGACTCATGGCGCTCCTTCAAGGATGTCGTGGGTCTGTACTTGAACAACATCTACGGCTGCCCCGACATCGACACCTTCTCCTTCTCGGTCTTGATACCAGAGGTCCTCGAGCCATCACATCGGGTTGAGTTCTGCATTCGGTACCAGACTCACGACCAGACCTTCTGGGACAACAACCGTGGGGAGAACTATCGGCTCGTAGTGGCGGACACAAAAGGCCAGCCAGCACTGAACACTCAGACCACCCCGAGTCTGAAGATACTAGGAGGCTGCATTGGAGAAAAGGGAAGTGGCATCGAGCTGGACCCCTTTGGAAGTCCCAGGACGTCGGCGGGGATCTTTCCTGAGTGGCAGAGCTGGGGTCATGTTGAGGACAGTGCCCCCTACTGGTGAACAAGCTGGGCCAATGGCAACGTGCACACGTCATTGGACTTTTGTAGGAGCACTGATACACCAGCAGAATATTCAGCCACCCCCATAAGGCTTCACTGCCCTTGCAGGAGGACTAGGGACCCTCACCAGAGATGGTTTTGTGCTTGGACAGGCTGTACGACAGCTTCACCGGCCGGCAAACAGAGTTCCTTCTGCCTCTTCCTTTAATTGTGTCATTTCTGTGTAGAACACTAAGCAAACTTCCAGCTAGCACTGTTGCTCATGCTCTACGAAAAATAGAGTTAGCATTACTTTAAGAATAGATTCCTAGACAGTTAACTCCAGTAGTTAGCTTACGTAGCTGCACATCCTGAGAATGAAAGAGTTTTGGTGCTAAGAACCCCTCCTACCATTGTTGTCCATTCACAGCACCGTCTTTCTGCACCTATAAATATAAACATCACTGGTTTTATTTCCCTTTTATGCTGAAAAAGAATCCACCTTTGGTGTTTTTGTTCCCCAGGCTACCATTTAACTACTGAGATATTGGTGATATGCTAACAGCTGTAGCTAACTTCCTGTAAACACACCAGCACTCTTTCCTGTGTGGGCTGGGGGGGGGGGGGGGGGGTAAAGCATGTAATGTGAAGGTTGGTGCATGTACAGTATGAATAGTTCTACGTCTGGAGGTCAGTTTGGGCCAAAGGTCATAATTTGAAACGTGCACTTTCATGACGACCTGTGTAGCATTTGTATGAATGTGTTGGTGTGAGGAGAAGGTGGCGTTAACAGGAGGTGCACAGGTTCTGCGTGTCTTTGCAGAATAAAAGTGGGTTTTTATTCTCTTATAACAGTTGATAAGAACTTCTCACCCAGTCAACCCAGTTCTGTCACAGTTTACAGTAAAGGAACAGGAAGTGACCTGAAACCACTGTTGCAGACACAAACAGGCACGTGCACATGCACACACACACACAACACCACTCTATCTTTTGATTAAAGTTCTTTATTTTGTGACATCTGAGGTTTAATAAAACAATTAGGAAGCAACAAGGAAACATCATCAGTGACTAACAAGCGACACCGTTAGGGTTAAACAGCTGGTGGAGTGATGATGTAACGTGTCTGTAGCTTAACCGGGGGGGGGGGGTGATCTGGACCAAACGTTGCGTAAGGCTGAACAGCCTTGTTACATAACACACACGCGCACATACACACTTTTAGGATTTAAAACAATCTCTTCTGGTTCAACTTGTTCGCACAACCAAGTTTCCCTGTTTTTACCAGTTTAATCAACGCAAATTGGTCAGACAGCAGCAAACTACAGGTTCTCCTTTAAAAAGAACATTTAAAAGAACTTCTGATCTCTGAATCAGTCTGGAGAACTCAAAATCGACATCATCTCCCTCTCTCACAACTCCTCCCGCTTTGGTTAACGGCTAATTTAGCCGATCCTCAGATGAAATAAGTCAGCGTTTTGTGGGCCATAAAGCAGATGGAAAGAAAAGTGTTCTCCTAAAACCTGAAAGCTGGACTCTAGTAAAAACTAGGTAGCCTCTTTCCGAAGACAAGACCTTTGGCAAAAACGGGGGTTGCTCCAGGAGATACATCCTTATAAGCTCCCTCTGGACAGTGAAGACCCACCAAAACCTCCATTATGGACTGATGGAAGGGAGACAATGCACTGATGTCCACCATATGGAGCTAAAGTGGGTAAAAAGTGCTTGGCCAACCCCAGCCTAAGAAGATATGGCTCAAGCTGTAGCAGCAGCTAAAACTACAGCAGGAGGTATGGCTGAAGCCACAGCTAAAAATAAAGCAGAAGATACAGCTGAAGCTACAGTCAGATACAGCTGAAGCTACAGTCAGATACAGCTGAAGCTACTGTCAGATACAGCTGAAGCTACAGTCAGATACAGCTGAAGCTACAGTCAGATACAGCTGAAGCTTCAGTCAGATACAGCTGAAGCTACAGTCAGATACAGCTGAAGCTACTGTCAGATACAGCTGAAGCTTCAGTCAGATACAGCTGAAGCTACTGTCAGATACAGCTGAAGCGTCAGTCAGATACAGCTGAAGCTACAGTCAGATACAGCTGAAGCTTCAGTCAGATACAGCTGAAGCTACAGTCAGATACAGCTGAAGCTTCAGTCAGATACAGCTGAAGCTACAGCTTCAAAGGAAAATACAGTTACAGCATGAGCAACAGGAAAAGCTAAAACTACAGCAGGAAAATACAACTAGAGGTCAAGAGGTTGGTGTACTGATTAGTAAGACCGGGACACCGTAGCCCCACCACGATGAACCAGGCAACGGGCCACAAGCAGCACAGAAACACAGAGAACCCAATGACCCCTGCTGGGCAGAACAGGCAGAAGGGTCAAGCAGTTCTCGGACAACCGCAATCCCATCCTCAGGGCGGAAGAGCAAAGGAGGACCCAACATCAGGCGATGAAGGGCAGCACACCCACACTCACACACCCCAGGTGCAGCCATCCAGTCGTGAGGCCCCACAAGCCCAATGATCTGCACCCCTGACCTTGGGCCTGCCATAGAGCGACCAAAGCACCCGCGGACCACGTCCCCCGTACACACCTGTGCGGATACACGTACACACCTGTGCGGATACACGTACACACACCTGTGCGGATACACGTACACACCTGTGCGGATACACGTACACACACCTGTGGGGATACACGTACACACACCTGTGGGGATACACGTACACACCTGTGCGGATACACGTACACACCTGTGCGGATACATGTACACACACCTGTGGGGATACACGTACACACACCTGTGCGGATACACGTACACACCTGTGCGGATACATGTACACACACCTGTGGTGATACACGTACACACCTGTGGGGATACACGTACACACCTGTGGGGATACACGTACACACCTGTGCGGATACACGTACACACCTGTGGGGATACACGTACACACCTGTGCGGATACACATCTGCTTGTGGTGTAGTGTATTAGACAGTGCTGTACGTTCCAGAGAATGTTCCAAAGGTGTCTAATGTGCATTTAAAGTTAGGGGACAGATAAAGATGTTGGTAGACAGAGAGGAGGGTTGCTTTCAACCAACCAACTAAATCCACATGGCACCCGCTCCCAACCGCTATGTTTGTGTGTGTACATGGTGACTGGGGGGAAAGGGGGGTTAGGGTTAGGGCACAACCCCCAGCCAGACCTTCTAGACGCACCAGCATGCAGAGGCACAGGAAAACCATCATCATCATCAACCAAGCTGTTCCTTGGACTGCGCTCTTCTGGACAGAGATCTCTGATGTGGTTCCTGGTATCTGTTGGAGCATCTACTCAGCTTGGGGGTTACTGCCCCCAGTGTCCCAATCACTACTGGAACCACTGTTGCCTTCATACCCCACATCAGGCAGGGCATATATGGAACAGCGTAACCAGGTGGCTGGCATAGTGGACAAGAACATCTGTGCCGAGTATGGAATGAGAATGGGTAAAATGACAGGCACTGAGTCTTCTGTGGGTGGAAGAGGCCCCCAGGTGACCTGCTTGGTTGTCGGGGTTGAGGTGGATGGGTTTGACAGGTCATTATGGGTGGTGTTGGTTGGCAGGGAGGGATCTTAGAGTGTGATGTAGGGTTAGGGTTAGTTAGTGGAAAGAGAGCCGATGTTTTAATGGGGCCTTTACTTATTGTGTAGGTGGATGATGTTGCTATTTCAGCCGTATGAGGAGGGTGATGTGAAGGAGATGTTGTGGGAGAAGGGTTTGTGCCATTTGTTGTCTGTGTTGGAGCTGCTGGATGTTTCTTTGAGTGTGTGGGTGTTGAGAGATGTTGCTGTATTTCTTCAGCGAGTGACGTACGGGGACCTAAATGAAGTGAAATGTTGGAGTGCTTTTTCTTGTTTGATCGTGGTGGAAAGTTTTCCTCAACCACTTCCGGGATGGTGGCTAAGGCCTGGGTTGGTGGGTTGTTGGTTGTAGCTTGGGGTTGTGAGGAGGTGGTGATGGCGGCTGCTTCTTGGCTGTCCTGGAGTCTATGGAATGTTTGTAACGACGTGGCTGTGAGTCTTGGGCCATAGCGCTTTTGGACCCAACTGGTGGCTATTTGGGCTGCTATTGTGTTGAAAGGTGATGTAGACATGGACATGATTGTATTTGCGTAATGTTGGTGAAGTCCCTCCCTTCCTCCCTCCCTGCCTCCCTCCCTTCCTCCCTCCCTGCCTCCTTCCCTGCCCCCTCCCTCCCCGCCTCCCTCCCTGCCTCCTTCCCTGCCTCCTTCCCAGCCCCCTCCCTCCCTGCCTCCCTCCCTGCCTCCCTGCCTCCTTCCCTGCCTCCTTCCCTGCCCCCTCCCTCCCTGCCTCCCTCCCTGCCCCCTTCCCTGCCTCCCTCCCTGCCTCCTTCCCTGCCTCCTTCCCTGCCTCCTTCCCTGTCCCCTTCTTCCCGGCCCCCTCCCTCCCTGCCTCCTTTCCTGTCCCCTCCTTCCCGGCCGCCTCCCTCCCTGCCTCCTTCCCTGCCTCCTTCCCTGTCCCCTCCCTCCCTGCCTCCCTCCCTTCCTCCCTCCCTGCCTCCTTCCCTGCCCCCTCCCCCCGCCTCCCTCCCTGCTTCCTTCCCTGCCTCCTTCCCAGCCCCCTCCCTCCCCGCCTCCCTCCCTGCCTCCTTCCCTGCCTCCTTCCCAGCCCCCTCCCTCCCTGCCTCCTTCCCTGCCTCCTTCCCTGCCTCCTTCCCAGCCCCCTCCCTCCCTGCCTCCTTCCCTGCCTCCTTCCCTGCCTCCTTCCCTGCCCCCTCCCTCCCTGCCTCCTTCCCTGCCTCCCTCCCTGCCTCCTTCCCTGCCTCCTTCCCTGCCTCCTTCCCTGTCCCCTTCTTCCCGGCCCCCTCCCTCCCTGCCTCCTTCCCTGTCCCCTCCTTCCGGCCGCCTCCCTCCCTGCCTCCTTCCCTGCCTCCTTCCCTGTCCCCTCCTTCCCGGCCCCCTCCCTCCCTGCCTCCCTCCCTGCCTCCTCCCCTGCCTCCTTCCCGGCCCCCTCCCTCCCTGCCTCCCTCCCTGCCTCCTTCCCTGCCTCCTTCCCTGCCCCCTCCCTCCCTGCCTCCCTCCCCTCCCTGCCTCCTTCCCTGCCTCCCTCCCTGCCTCCTTCCCTGCCTCCTTCCCTGTCCCCTTCTTCCCTGCCTCCTTCCCTGCCTCCTTCCCTGTCCCCTCCTTCCCGGCCCCCTCCCTCCCTGCCTCCCTCCCTGCCTCCTTCCCTGCCTCCTTCCCTGTCCCCTCCTTCCCGGCCGCCTCCCTCCCTGCCTCATTCCCTGCCTCCTTTCCTGTCCCCTCCTTCCCGGCCGCCTCCCTCCCTGCCTCCTTCCCTGCCTCCTTCCCTGTCCCCTCCTTCCCGGCCCCCTCCCTCCCTGCCTCCCTCCCTGCCTCCTCCCCTGCCTCCTTACCTGCCCCCTCTCTCCCCGCCTGCCATCCCCCAGTCCCTCCAGTAGGGGGCGGTCAGGGCAAATCTATCATCTGAAAGTTAACTGCAGATGTAAATATGAAACAAACGACTCATAAATTAGACAATGTTGTCCAGATGTTTTCAAGCTGCAGCTGAATTTACATCACAGAACAATGAATCCCCCCCAAATCCACATTAAAAACCTCCAGTGTCAGAGGAAGTGAATGAAATTAGGTTACAGTGGTTACCTGGTTAAACTGCTTTCAGCTCTATTTCTGGGCCAATCAATGAATGAATAAATACATCAGTGTCGCCTTCAGGTCCAAACAACAACATAAAGTAGGTTCTGTTTATGATTTTGGAGCTATTTTTGCAGTATTTTCTGCAGTAAAACCCGTGACAAACGCCCTTTTGTGCTTCATTTCCTGGGAGCTTTGGGACCATGGCAACAGGGGCAGAGAGCTCGTCTGAATTATGCATCGACCCCGAGTGTGTCTCTTATTTTTAACTGTGTCCAACTAGCGATATTTAGCCTTCACAAGGCTTCATGTCTTCCTCTTCTGCACCAGTTATTTATCTTCAGGAGGGTCTTTGCTGCCCCCCTCGTCCCACCAATGGTACTGTCAGCTCGGACCCGTCCTGGGCCGCATCCCTTGTTCAAATTATATTTTTAAATGTATTAATAAATCCCATTTGTTTGACATCCCTGCAGTAACCGTGTTATCCCAACAGATGGCGCACTTCAGACACGTGACCCTTGGAGATGCTGCATTCAGGTGATCCTTGAATTAACCCGAGTGACCGAAACTTTCCAAAAACACATGAATTGGGGATTTTCCAGGGTTTAATCAACAGTTCATAAGAGCAGGAAACTGCTGCACGTTTTAGGGAATAGAACTGCCGTCACTTAGCGAGGCAGCCTAGAAGCTACGCTAGCAAGATTCAGTTCAAGTACCAAACAAGCGTTTTGCCAGCCTTGATGAAGAAACCTCCCAGAAAGGGTTCCGAACTGATGGAGGAAGATGTTGCCAGCAAGTCGTAGGAGAAACAGAAATGCTGAAAAGGATCTGGAGGAGCTGGTGTCCTGTCTCCTGTCACATGACCCTGAAACAGCATCACATGACTGACCTTCAGTCACTATCTTAAAGAAGGTCCACTCTCCTGACCTTCAGGCCTGGCTGGAGCCCCGTCTCTTCCCTGCGGAGGACAGAACCACCTGCTCCCCTGGTCCTCCCCTCACAGCCCACCAACGTTTCTGGTTCCTGTCTGAGGTCGTAGCCTCGTTAGCGCTGAGCAGACGCTAGCATGCTGGGAACCAGGTTCATCGGTCCGAGGAGGAACCAATGGCAGCACCACGACCCTGAGCCTGACGGGGCTCATCGGTCCAACAGGAAGGTTCTCAGGGGAACATTTACAGGAACCTTGAACCTTCCTGGGTCCCAACGTGCTGTGAGAGGAAGCTGTTGATATCCACCCAACCCTGGAGGTCAGAACCCAACGGACGTCCACCTACTGGTGTTCACCATGTTCACCATGTTCACCATGTTCACCACCATAACCGCCTCACCGTGGAGTCACGGGGGCCAAAGGTCAAACTCTGGCTGCTCTGCTGCCTCCATCGTCAGGAAACAACTTAGTTAAGACGTGAAACGTTGTCCACATCTGCTGGTGGAGCCAGGTGGACAAAACTCAAACCATGCGTGTCTCCTACAGCTGGAACTAGCCTTGTTAACTAGCCTTGTTAACTAGCCTTGTTAACCAGCCTTGTTAACCAGCCTTGCTAACTAGCCTTGCTAACTAGCCTTGCTAACTAGCCTTGTTAACTAGCCTTGTTAACCAGCCTTGTTAACCAGCCTTGTTAGCAGCGCAGCGCTGAGGTACAGTCCAGCGCTAACCTGAGCCCAGCTCCTGGGACCCTGAGCCCAGCTCCTGGGACCCTGAGCCCAGCTCCTGGGACCCTGAGCCCAGCTCCTGGGACCCTGAGCCCAGCTCCTGGGACCACTGGATGGCTCCAGTAACAGCGGGGCTCACGTCCCTCCAGCTTCTTTATGGAGCAGCTTTCATGTCTGACCCAGTTTCAAAGAGAGACAGAAACAGGAAATGAGACGGAAGGATGAAATACAGCAGCGGGTCGGACGGAGAGGTGGAGATGGAAAACAGGCAGTAAAGAAAAGGTGGAGAGGGAGGGGGAGTACTGGGAAGGAAGAGGCACCGCTGAGATGAAGGGGGAGTGGGCTGAGCCCTGGGGGGGAGGGAGGGAGAGGGAGAGAGACGCTCAGCTTCTGATAAACGGAGAGAATCTGAGAGGAGGTGCAGAAAGGCTGAGAGAGCCAAGAGCTGCATTACTAGAGAGAGAGAGAGGAAGAGGGGGGGCAAGAGAGAGAGAGAGAAACAGAGAGGGAGAGAGAGAGGGGGAGAGAGAGAGAGGGAGAGAGAAACAGAGAGGGAGAGAGGGGGAGAGAGAGGGGGAGAGAGAAACAGAGAGGGAGAGAGAGAGGGAGAGAGAGAGAGGAGAGAGAAACAGAGAGGGAGCGAGGGGGGAGGAAGAATAGAAAGATCATTGTGTTGCCACTGAGAACGAACTCATGTCTGCACAAAGAGGTAGGTGTAATACACACACACACACACACACACACACACACACACACACACACACACACACACACACGAGGAAATCCTCAATCCTGCACGACCACCAGGTGAGTCTGACTTTTCTGTAGCAGGTGTGAGTGAGTGTGTGTGGGGTGTGTGTGTGTGTGTGTGTGGGGTGTGGTGTGTGTGAGTGAGTGTTGTGTGTGTGTGTGTGGTGTGTGTGGGGGGGGGGGGGGTGAGGGATATCAGCAGGCTTTCTTCTGGTTTCAGTGACACTGATCCTGTGATGTGTGGAGCTCAGGCAGCTCTTACTGACTGTTGCTTGACTGTCTGTTGCTTGACTGTCTGTTGCTTGACTGTCTGTTGCTTGACTGACTGTTGCTTGACTGACTGTTGCTTGACTGTCTGTTGCTTGACTGACTGTTGCTTGACTGACTGTTGCTTGACTGTCTGTTGCTTGACTGTCTGTTGCTTGACTGACTGTCTCTGCTGTGGCTCAAGGTCGCTGTCAGATCAAAGTTGTTGACTCAGCGAGCAGCAGGAAGTGACCCAACAGCTCTCAAACATTTGGTTGCTTCCGATGGAGGCAACAGCCCAACGACCGGGCTGCACCAGCAGACCTGGAGGCCTCCAGGGCTGGTCTGGAACCCTCTCAGCACCTGTCCTGAACCTCTACAGGTCCTGGACCTGGAGGCCTCCAGGGCTGGTCTGGAACCCACTCAGCACCTGTCCTAAACCTCTAAAGGTCCTGGACCTGAAGGCCTCCAGGGCTGGTCTGGAACCCTCTCAGCACCTGTCCTAAACCTCTAAAGGTCCTGGACCTGAAGGCCTCCAGGGCTGGTCTGGAACCCTCTCAGCACCTGTCCTAAACCTCTACAGGTCCTGGACCTGAAGGCCTCCAGGGCTGGTCTGGAACCCTCTCAGCACCTGTCCTAAACCTCTACAGGTCCTGGACCTGAAGGCCTCCAGGGCTGGTCTAGAACCCTCTCAGCACCTGTCCTGAACCTCTACAGGTCCTGGACCTGAAGGCCTCCAGGGCTGGTCTGGAACCCTCTCAGCACCTGTCCTGAACCTCTAAAGGTCCTGGACCTGAAGGCCTCCAGGGCTGGTCTGGAACCCTCTCAGCACCTGTCCTAAACCTCTAAAGGTCCTGGACCTGAAGGCCTCCAGGGCTGGTTTACACTGACCAGTTCCCAGCCTGGTGACAGGAGTGATGAGCTGGTCAGAAGATGACCCCTCTCAGGAGGAGGTCTGACTGGCCTCACTTCCCTGACCTGAACAAAGATGCTTCCCGTCACTTGTGACGCAGCAGCGTGAACTTCCCTCTTTTATTTATAGTGTTGCTATAGCAACCGTCTGTTCCCCCTGACGTGCCACAGCCTGACCACCAAAGGAGAACAAGACAACTTACCGTCGGCTTTAGCCGTCATTATGAAACCACAATGGTGCCACGGTCATGTGACTCCGTGCT
>NW_026621929.1:0-10000 GCF_003711565.1 Takifugu flavidus | reverse complement strand
TTTGGTGGCACCGTCACACACTTTGGTGGCACCGTCACACACTTTGGTGGCACCTTCACACACTTTGGTGGAACATCACACACTTTGGTGGCACCATCACACACTTTGGTGGCACCGTCACACACTTCTCTAACCTCGACCGTCTGCAAAGTGTAACAGGCAACACTTTTCTCAATGTCAACTGCTTCATGTTAGCGTTAGCGTCGACTAGCGCCTGTCTTTTCTGTCTGGGTAGAAAGAAAGATGAATATGAATGCTTGTAGGCCCGGGCATCTCCAGCTATGCTCCTGCTCCCTGGAGGGCAGGAGAGTCTCTGAAAGCCTGCATGCGAGAGGCTGAGCAGCAGGTGCCCCAGAGGAGACACCAGGAAACCTCCCTCTACCTGGGGGCCACTGCAGGGATGCGTCTGCTGAGGTGGGACACGCTCGCCGCCCCAGGTTCTGGTGTAGCCGTGGATGATGCTATGAGACGTTTGTCTGTCGTGCACGTGCAGCATAGAGAACAGCTCAGCAGCAGAGGAGGTCCTGAGGGCTGTGGAAGAAACCCTGCAGAAGTTCCCCTTTTCTTACCAGGGCTCCAGAACCCTGAGTGGTCAGGAGGAGGGCGCCTTCGGGTGGGTCACGGTCAACTACCTGGATGAGCGCCTTAAACAGGTGAGTGTTTCCTGTCAGGTGTGTTTGAGGACACACGGCCGCGTCCTGCCACGTCTTCTGTCTGCTGCAGGGCCTGGAAACCATGGGCGCCCTGGACCTGGGCGGGGCCTCCACCAGATCAGTTTTGTATCTGATCGTTTTGTTGGTTCAGAGTCGCCGAACAACTCCATGATGTTTCGACTGTATGGCAACGACTACAACCTGTACACGCACAGCTTCCTGTGCTACGGGAAGGACCAGGCCCTCCGGCTGACCCTGGCTCTCCAGACTCAGGTGGACTCTGTGATGCAGGAGCCACGTTCAGGTTCTCCGTGGCTCAACCCTCCATCTGTTTCTCCCAGTCAGGTCCACCAACCATCCTGGACCCGTGTTTTCACCCCGGCTACGAAGCCCCCCGGGACTACTCCTCTCTCTACGCCAGCCCTTGTGTGTCGGGCCGAGCCCCCCAGGACGCCCCCGTTAGCTTCATGCACAGGGGCACAGGGAACTTCTTCCAGTGCCAGAAGATCGTCAGAAGCATCTTCAGCTCCTCCAGCTGCAAATACAGCCAGTGTTCCTTCAACGGGGTCTTCCAGCCACTTTTACAAGGGAAATTTGGGGTGATGCAACAGTAACGTAGCATTGACGGTCCCAACATCTTCCTGGACCGCCACCGCAGGGTCGAGCAGAACCACCTCATGTGCCTCCCTCTCCCCTCCTCAGGCCTTCTCTGCTTACTTCTTTGTCATGAACTTCCTCAACCTGACTGATACTTCAATGTCGCTCGACGCCGTCAAGCTGGAATTAGCACGCTACTGCTCGACTCCCTGGGATCAGGTGGGCCACATTTAGCTCCTCCCCCTGGTCCTTCTCACGCTCCCCCTGATGCTGTTCCCACTTCAACAGATAAGGCAGCAGCATCCTGGAGTGAAGGTCAAGTACCTGGCAGCCTATTGCTTCTTGGCACGTACATCATCACCTTGCTGACAGCAGGATACAACTTCAGCTCAGAGAGCTACTCCAGCATACAGTTCCTCAAGCAGGTGGGTCGATGGGCGTGGCCTCAGACACGCACGCCTTTAACGCACGTCTTTAACGCCATTAGCAACGCTGGAGCTGCACAGCTAAAAGGGATCAAGTGAATTAGACAGCATCAAAGAGCTGAGGAGCCCTGACACGGCAGGTCTGGTTCCGGTTCCCGTTCAGGTTCCGGTTCAGCCCCCATCGTGGTTCTGACCATTGTGGTTCGGGTTTGGACCCTCAGAGTGTCTCTGCTCTGCGTCAGGATCCTTCAGAGTGCAGCTAGCACACAAACACAGTCTGCTTAATGAGACAGACGTGTGTGCGCGTGTGTAAGTACATGATGACAGCTGACATATATTCAAACTGCTCAAGGGAGCTGATAGGAAAATTCAACTACAGATAATAATTATGAACAAAGATTAATCAGAGTTTTTGAAAGAGACTTTATGTGTGATGAAGGTTTGCGCGTGCGTGAGGAGGTGATTTGGTTGTTGAGTTGTTTCTCTTCCGTTTTGTGGGTTAGAAATTCCAGAACATCGACCGACAAACTGGCAACGCCCGGAATTACCTGATAAAGTCCAGCCAAAAAGGCTGAATCTATAAAGGCGGAATCTATAAAGGCTGAATCTATAAAGGCTGAATCTATAAAGGCTGAATCAATAAAGGCTGAATCTATAAAGGCTGAATCTATAAAGGCGGAATCTATAGATCCAACAACCGTAGTTTATCAGCCGTGAGGTGTGAATAAACAACTTAAATCACCATTAATCATTTCCGTCACGTTTCTAATACGGAAGAAAAGCGACTTTGTCGTCGCTCCAAATAACAAACGGACACCGGGTGGGCGGTCGGCGCCCCTGCTGGTGGGGACGCGATACTTCAGCGGGAACACATCGATTCCTGTTCGGTTCAAATCTCATTCATAAAAATAACGGGAGCGACGAGCTTTCATCGAATAAAACACTAATGAAACAGCAACAGCGTTTAATAAATCCCTAAATCGATAAATAAGCAGCTCTGTGAGGCGCCGTCTCTTTTAAGTCACGTGACGCCCGTCTGTGGC
This sequence comes from Takifugu flavidus, assembly GCF_003711565.1. NCBI lineage: Eukaryota > Metazoa > Chordata > Actinopteri > Tetraodontiformes > Tetraodontidae > Takifugu > Takifugu flavidus. The sequence continues at coordinate 7,282 of NW_026621929.1, read as the reverse complement.
TGCGTCATTGCGCAGGAAAACACCGGAAGTGCTCCGCGGGAAGAAAAGCCCCGTTTTCCTAAAATTAATCTTCCTCCCCTAAAAATCACAACGATTGTGTTTATGATAAAATCGGAAATAAGGAAAGTAGTAAAACTGACAAATTAGCATAATCAGGGTTTTATTTGGATGTCACGCGTAAAATAATCATTTAAAATGGGCGACAGCAGAAAGAAGCTTCATTTGTTTCCCTTCATATTTGGTAGTTTGGTGTTGGTCCAGAGCCCGTTCCTGGACTGAGGCGTGACGCAGCTTTGCCTTGGCCCTTTGCCTAACCCTAACCCTAACCCTGTCCCCCCCCCCGGCCCCCAGCAGCGAACTCGCCTGTTTTCTCTCCCTTTATGCAGATTAAAGGAAGCGATGCCGGCTGGACGCTCGGCTACATGTTGAACCTCACCAACATGATTCCAGCCGAGGCTCCCGATGCCCCGCCTCTACCCCAGGCCGGCTACGTGTCCATCGTCACGGTCATGGCGGTCCTGCTCGTGGTGGTGCTCCTGGTCAGCATGAGGCCTCTCTGGCCACGCTGCTCCAAGCTGCCTCACGTCGTATGAATACCCAGACCTGTGGACCATCGCGAGGGAGGGGAGGCTCCTGGAGGTCGGAAGTGCTGTAGGTCTTTTTTAGCTATATCTGGAACACTGGAGAGGTCAAAGGTCAGTAAGTGCCGCTCACTCCTGCGACTCTGGATTTAAGGACCTTTAAGGACAGATGCAACTGGTCCTGGAGGATCGCTCTGCTCTTTCAAGGACATTTGTGTGGTTGGCTTTTCATTATACAGTGTGCACGTCCTATATGTCTTCATTTCCAGTATGAATATAATGTACAAATAAAACATGTTTTATGAGCTATTTGATGTCTTATGATACCCCACAAACCAACAGGGACACTGAAACACAAAGAAAAGTTGGATTCCTTTAATTAGCTGCTGGTTTCTTCCTAATCTCAGGAAAACACAATGATGCCTCTAGCGGTGGGAAGACGCACTGCACGGCGATTGCAGTTCATTCCGCCGAGGCCCCGCTGGGTGGCGCTGTTCCTCTAGACTGGCCAACATAACGCACCAGTAGAATCTACAGGTGATCTGATCAGTGGTGCAATAACACACCTGGATACCTGCCTGGGAAAGCAACACTTCCCCTTCATGGAATCCTGGTGATCAGCAGATGTTTGGCAGATGTTTGGCCTGGATCCATAAACTGGGCTGTTAGTGGGCCACAGTCATCCGAGATGTTAATGATTTACTGCTTCCAGCCAGACCCATTTCATTCTAAACAGGTCCACATGTTGGGCTGTGAGAGGCTGGAATGTGGGGTGGGGGGGAAGGAAGCCTGTCCCTCCCTTTGCCCCCCCACCCTTCCTCTGTGCCCAGGCCTGGCGCTAATCTGGGAGCAGGAGAAACTTCCTGAAAGATTCTAAGTGGTTCTGTTGCTGGCAGGAAGTGGGGCTGGTTCAGGGCGCCGTCCCCCCAGCGCCGTCCCCCCACCAGCCAGCGCCGCCGTCCCCCCAGCGCCGTCCCCCCAGCGGCCTGTCCCCCCACCAGCGCCGCCGTCCCCCCAGCGCAGTCCCCCCAGCGCCGTCCCCCCAGCAGCCTGTCCCTCCACCAGCACCGTCCCCCCACCAGCGCCGCCGTCCCCCCAGCAGCCCGTCCCCCCACCAGCGCCGCCGTCCCCCCAGCAGCCCGTCCCCCCACCAGCCCGCCGTCCCCCCAGCGCAGTCCCCCCAGCGCCGTCCCCCCAGCAGCCTGTCCCCCCACCAGCACCGTCCCCCCAGCACCGTCCCCTCAGCAGCCCGTCCCCCCACCAGCACCGTCCTCCAGCACCGTCCCCCCAGCACTGTCCCCCCCCCAGCACCGTCCCCCCAGCGGCCCGTCACCGTCCGTCACCTCACAGCGGCCTGGGCGGCAGAACCCGCCCCCCTGTGAGCTGGCGCCTTGTCCCGCCGCAGCGTGGCCGCCTGCTCTGAACAGACGGGATGGCGGCTGCGTGCTGGAGCGTCAGCAGGTCCGAGGGGTCGCCGAACGGGTCGCTCAGATGGTCCCGCTCGATGATGATGGCGGTCTCAGAGTCCAGCTGCCGAACAGTTTCGTGGCCAAAGCTCTGCGAGAGGCGTTTCACCTGGGGGAGCTGGTAGCACGTCTCCATCACCACCAGGACACACACCAGGCCCAGCAGCAGGTAGACTGCAAGCACACAACATCAGCCCGCTTGAAACCTGAGCTGTACCAGCAGAACCCGGCTAAACCGGTAAAACCGTCACCCTATCGCCTCAACCATCATCTCTGCTGAATGGACCCCAGGAGGATGCTAACTGGTTAGCTTCCTGTTCAGGATTTAAACAGGTGATGTGACCAAAGGTTTACCTGTGATGCCGAGCCGGTACAGGTGTGGGTGAGGGTTGTTGTCCCGGCTGTGGGTCTCTCCGGGGACGTAGTCCCCCAGCCCCACGGTGGTCAGAGATATGAAGCAGAAGTACAAAGACTCTAGGAAACTCCAGTCTTTCTCCAGGTTGGTGAAGATCCAGGCAGGTACGAGGATGAAGAGCAGGAGCGTGACCAGCGCCAGGCCCGTGGCGTGGACAAGGGCCAGCTTGGACTTTGGCAGGGCCCAGCGCTGGTGGAGGTAGGAGACGGGACGCCAGGTCACCAGGACCATGAGCCTCTGCACCACCACCGAGAGGAAGAAGAGTGTGATGGGGATGCCGAGGATGGAGAAGAAGATGCAGAAGGCCTTTCCTCCGTCTGAGAGGGGGACCGTGTGACCGTAGCCTAGAACACAGCAGGGTTAGAGGAGGACGTACAGGGGGGACCACCTCCACAGGGGGACCACCTCCACAGGGGGACCACCTCCACAGGTGGACCACCTCCACCCCCACAGGTGGACCACCTCCACAGGGGGACCACCCCCACCTCCACAGGTGGACCACCCCCACAGGTGGACACCCCCACCCCACAGGTGGACCACCTCCACCCCCACAGGTGGACCACCCCCACAGGGGGACCACCCCCACCCCCACAGGTGGACCACCCCCACAGGGGGACCACCCCCACCCCCACAGGGGGACCACCTCCACAGGGGGACCACCCCCACCCCCACAGGTGGACCACCTCCACCCCCACAGGGGGACCACCCCCACAGGTGGACCACCCCCACAGGTGGACCACCCCCACCCCCCCAGGGGGACCACCTCCACAGGGGGACCACCCCCACCCCCACAGGTGGACCACCCCCACAGGTGGACCACCTCCACCCCCACAGGGGGACCACCCCCACCCCCATCATGGACCACCTCCACAGGGGACCACCCCCACCCCCACAGGGGGACCACCCCCACCCCCACAGGAGTACCACCTCCACAGGTGGACCACCCCCACAGGTGGACCACCCCCACCCCCACAGGTGGACCACCCCCCACCCCACAGGAGTACCACCTCCACAGGTGGACCACCCCCACCTCCACAGGTGGACCACCCCCACAGGTGGACCACCCCCACCCCCACAGGTGGACCACCCCCACAGGTGGACCACCCCCACCCCACAGGGGGACCACCTCCACCCCCACAGGTGGACCACCCCCACAGGTGGACCACCTCCAACCCAATCATGGACCACCCCCACCCCCATCATGGACCACCCCCACCCCCACAGGTGGACCACCTCCACAGGTGGACCACCCCCACAGGGGGACCACCCCCACCCCCACACGTGGACCACCCCCAGGTGGACCACCCCCACAGGGGGACCACCTCCACAGGTGGACCACCCCCCCAGGGGGACCACCACCACCCCCCCACAGGTGGACCACCCCCACAGGTGGACCACCCCCCCAGGGGGACCACCCCCACCCCCACAGGTGGACCACCCCCCCATCCAACAACAACTAGATGTGATTTGATTCCAACCAGTTCAGCTGTGACAAACAAGGTCTTTTCTCTTGGTGTATTTAACTAGAACTCGACATCACATCCGGTTCAACTCGCACCTGACGCAGAAACTTTCATTCCCCCCCCCCGGAAGTCTCACCTGTGGTCGTCAGGACGGTGCTCGTGAAGAACAACGACGACACGAAGTCCCAGTTGTGCGTGGAGTCGTTGCGCAGCACCGACACCCCATAGTTACTGGCCTCCAATGCGCGGGCCAGGAGCTCCTCCAGGCGCGCGTCCGACACGCAGGTATGGTTGCTCAGGAAGTCCTCCCGGGCCGCGATGAGCTCCCGCCGAAGTTCCTCCTCGTACGGGAGCTCGATGGCGGAGAAGATCCAGGCGCCGAGCAGCAGATAAACGGTGTAAGCGACCACCAGCAGCGCGAAGCGGAGACAGGAGCGGTGCCGCTCCGCGACCCCCGCGCAGCAGCGCGCGGCCCCGGCGCCCGCCATCGCTCCGGCAGGTGCACCCGACTCGGCTTTGTGGACGGAAGGAGGGTTCTGGTCGACCAAAGGTTCCAGGAGCGGTTTCTGCCTCTTCTGCCGGACTCTTCTTCCTCATTCCTGCATCCCTGCGCACGGTGGTAACGTGACGTCACTGCCCCAGGTGTGTGCGTGTGTCCTACGCGCGTCCTCTCCAACCGGTTGAACCGGTCCGGTGTCCAGAGACTTCAGGTCCCCCCGAACTGTACAATAACCGCATAGTTCCGATGTTTGTACAAATATATTAACTTGTCTTCTTTTCATTTTTTACTTTGTTATTCTGTCTTTTTCTATATTTTAATTATATTTCTCCTCTTAAATGAGAAATGACGTATTTACAACTATGGTTTGTGTCTTTTTCTACTGTTGCTGCTGTAACACTGAAAATGTCTCGAAAGCTTTATCTCATTATTTCCCTTTTAAGATTCCATAAGTTTCCCTTAATTATTATTTTTGGGAATGTTTTTTTAACTTATCAATTGATTTGGTTTTAAATAAACCAACGTGAAAAAATGCTCGTGTTATAAATATATGACAATATTTTCAACCCTAAAACGTGGAGCTAATTTATTAGCAAAGGGTGATTTGTTCCATTGTGTTTAATTTCCCTGTAACCGCCACGTTTCACCGCTAGGGGGCGCTAAAGCTCGCATTCAAAACAAACCTCAGCCCGAGGCGACACGCGGCCGTCTGATGGTTGTGGTCACAGGTGATTCAACAGGCACATGCTAACATATGCATGCTAACAGGCACATGCTAACAGGCACATGCTAACAGATTCATGCTAACATTTCCCTGAACCCACCAATAACACAGGAGTTTATCAAACCAGTCCAAAACCAGGAAAGTGTCTCCGTCCAAAGTATCTTCTGACCTCAGGTTTCCTCCTCATGAGCTCCTCCACGTGGCTACTGACCACTTTTAAACTTCTCCCTTGTGAGGACAGGAAGTGATCGGTGCAGTCACTTTTCTTCTTCCTGAGTTCTTCCTGAGGGTTCTGCCCTTTGGCCCCTGGTCCAGGAGCTCCCAGGAGCTCATCTTTGGGCTGAGGCAGTCACCCGGGACAAGTCTCAGGGACAACCAACCGGGAAGCTCCACCGAGGGGGAAACATTAAAACCTCACACAGAAAGGCCCCTGATCCCCTGGGGACTTGGACCAGGAACCTTTCTGAGCTCTCCTCTTTACGAGCTCTTTGATGCAGAAGTATCGATGAGCCGCCTGCAGATTAGAGGAAACTCACGTCTCCCAAAGCTCAGGAGAAAAGAGGTTCAGATGATGAAGGTGCTTCAAACGCCCGTTTGGTCCTTCAGATGGGAACTTGAAAGGTCTGATGCAGGTCCTGGAGCAGGGGCTCCACGTGCACGTGGTTTGTATAACGAGCACGACGTCAGACTTCCAGCTCCGAGGCTCCGGCTGCACGTTGCTTTTAGGGTCCAACAGCACAACCGGAACCTTCTGGAAATCTGTGTCTCCAGGATGGTTGCTGGGACGGGCGTCCACACACACACACACACACCACACACACACACACACCACACACACACACACATACACCAGCTCACAGGTGAGAATGAGGGAACGCCACCGCGGTTGCTGGAGTTACTCCAGGGTTCTGGGTCGTGTGCTGCTTGTTTCTTCCTGCAGGGGGCGCAGAGGAGCCGCTAATTGGCTCCAGCTGGCGCTGCAGGTAGACGCACCTGTCGGCGATCTCCATCAGGGAGCCTGTTAAAGGACAGAGCACCTGTGCCAGGGTTCTGCTGATCATGGTCTCCAGGCGGCCCTGCTGGACTGGAGGACCTGTCTCCTGTCTCCTGTCTCCTGTCTCCTCTCCTCTCCTGCTTCTGTCTCCTGTCTCCTGCTTCCTGTCTCCTGTCTCCTGTCTCCTGTGCTGGCTCTGCTGGAGCTCTCTGTGGCCCCAGAAGACTGGACGGGTGCTTCCCTGGTCCAGCAGGACTGTTGTTGGATGGATGGAAACATGGAATTTGTCTCGTTAATGCATGAAAGTCAACATTTCCCTCACAGAAGAGACCTGGTCGCGTCCATATTGGGCTCCCATCACCTGATGCTGGTCCTGCAGGTGGGTCGTTGGCACAATAGTGATGAGAGATGATCATCATCCATTCACCACCATCACCATCATCATCACCACCACCATCACCACCATCATCACAATCTCCATCATCTCCACCATCATCACCATCTCCATCATCTCCACCATCAATCACATCACCATCATCTCCACCATCATCACCATCACCACCATCATCACATCACCACCATCATCATCACCATCATCATCACCATCATCATCATCACCACCATCACCATCATCACCACCACCATCATCATCACCATCATCACCATCATCATCACCATCATCAACCCTCATCATCCATCATCACCATCTCATCACATCATCACAACCATCACCATCACCACCATCATCACCACCACCATCACCACCACCATCATCATCATCATCATCACATCACACACCCCATCACCACCACCATCATCACATCACCACCATCATCATCATCATCACCACACACCATCATCATCACCACCACCACCATCATCATCACCACCATCATCATCATCATCACCACCATCACCATCATCATCACCACCACCACCATCACACCATCACCACCACCACACCATCATCATCAACCACCACATCATCATCATCACCCACCACATCATCATCATCCACCACCACCATCATCATCACCATCATCACCATCATCATCACACCATCATCATCACCATCATCATCACTCCATCATCATCACCATCCATCATCACATCATCATCCACCATCATCATCATCACCAT
>NW_026621928.1:0-39161 GCF_003711565.1 Takifugu flavidus | reverse complement strand
TTTGAACTTATATCCAGCCAGTGTTGAACATTTCTGGATGAATTGTTGTTGTTTTTAATTTATGGACGCTGCAATGGAGATAAAGAATTGAAGGAATGACCACTGGAGGGGGTATTGCTACCTGACATGATCCACTCGCTTGATTTAAATGCCGATGTCCGGCCCCAAAAATCTTTACTTACACGAACTTCCTGCAGTTCCTCACAGCTGGAATCAGGCGACGTCGTCCCTCATCTGAGGTGTTGAACAGCTGCAGGTTCAGCTCATCCAGAACCTCCTCTGACATCTGCAGCAGGTAGGCCAGAGCTGAACAGTGGATCTCTGAAAGTCTCCTCCATGATTTCTTCCCTGACTTCAGGAACTCTTGGATCTCCTGATGGACTGACTGATCCTTCATCTCCATCAGACAGTGGAAGATGTTGATGCTTCTGTCTGGGGAGATTTTATCACTGTTCTCCTCCTTCAGGTTGTTGAGGACCTTCTGGATGGTTTCTGGGTGGTTCTCCATCTGATCCAACAGTCCACCCAAGATCCTCTGATTGGACTCCAGAGAGAGACCATGAAGGAAGCGAACAAACAAGTCCAGGTGGCCATTTTTACTTTTGAGAGATTTCATTAGTGCTCTCCTGAGGAAGCCATCAAGAGATGTGATTGGTTTAGAATATTTTAGGAACTTATTTATAACCGCTGTGCCTTTCCTGGTGTAACGTGGAACATGTAGACGGCAGCCAGAAACTCCTGAATGCTCAGATGAACAAAGCAGTAGACTGATTTCTGGAAGATCACACTCTCTCTCTGAAGATCTCTGTACAAACTCCTGAGTACACCGACACCTCGGAGACGTCCAGTCCACATCGCTTCAGGTCTTCTGAGTAGAACATGATGTTTCCTTTCTCCAGTTGTTCAAACGCCAGCCGACCCAACTTCAGAAGGAGTTCTTTATCAGCCTTAGTCAGTTCCTCTGGTCTCTGCTTTCCTCCATACTTCTGCTTCTTCCTCTTCATCTGAACCATCAGGAAGTGTGAGTAGAGGTCAGTCAGGGTTTTGGGCAGCTCTCCTCTCTGGTCTCTGGTCATCATGTCCTCCAGAACTATAGCAGTGATCCAGCAGAAAACTGGGATCAGACACATGATGTGGAGGCTCCTGGAGGCCTTGATGTGTGAGATGATTCTCTTGGACAGATCTTCATCACTGAACCTCCTCCTGAAGTACTCCTCCTTCTGGGAGTCAGTGAAGCCTCGTACTTCTGTGATCCTGTCAACACACGAGGGAGGAATCTGATAGGCTGCTGCAGGTCTGGAGGTGATCCAGATGAGAGCTGAGGGAAGCAGGTTCCCCTGGATGAGGTTCACCAGGAGCACGCCAACGGACGATACTTGTGTGACATCAGAGATGAGCTGATGGTTGTTGAAACCCAGTGAAAATCTGCTTTCATCCAGGCCATCAAAGATGAACAGAAGTTTCCAGACAGTCAGATCTTCTGCTCTGATCTTCTGTAATGTTGGATGGAAAACATGAAGCAGTGAGAGAAGACTGTGCTGCTCATCTCTGATCAAGTTCAGCTCCCTGCATGAGAGCGGAAGCACCAGACTGATGTCTTGGTTCTCCAAACCTTCTGCCCAGTCCAGACTGAACTTCTGCACTGAGAAGGTTTTTCCAACGCCGGCGACACCGTTGGTCAGAACCACTCTGATGTGTCTCTGTTGCTCAGATAAGACTTTGAAGATGTCCTGGCACTTGATTGGAGTGTCCTGGATGTTCTTCTTGGAGGTTCTCTCAAGCTGTCTCACCTCATGTTGTGTGTCCACCTCCTCACTTTGTCCCTCAGTGATGTAGAGCTCAGTGTAGATCTTGTTCAGCAGGGTTCCACTTCCTGCTTCATGAGTTCCTTCAGTCACATGTTCACATCTTCTCTTCAGACTCATCTTATGACCTTCTATCACCTCCTGCAGATCACTTCCTGAACATAAGTAAACATCTATAATAAATCATCAACACAACTACAAATTCATGACATCACAAATTAAATCTCATATTGAACAGTTTTACTTTGTTTGGGCTTCATTTCAGCATCTCCAGATCTGCTTCCAGATTGTGAACAAGAGGACTCTCCTGGTGGAGCTGACTGGTCCCAGTTTGATAGGATGTGCTCCCCCCTCTCACTATGAAACACATCTCTATTAGTCCTTTGATTTATAGGATGAAAGAACCTGATCAAGACTCAATATTGTTCCAGCATTTATGTCTGAATTCATCTTTCAGTTTAAACCTGATTCTTGTTTCTAATCAACAATATTCACATTAAGTCTGTAACTATATGACTGTCTGAGGTTTAAGTGTTAAACATCTCCAATAATAAACTCACAACCTGCTGCTGTTAATGTGACTAACAGCTGCCACACAAACACATCATCACGCTTTAGTTTTCTTACATTTCCTCTGAACTTCTGAAGTTTATTTCTCCATCTTTGGACCAGTCACTCTTCAGGGACACACAGCTGGGCACTGTGGACTCTGCTCTGTCCTCGTCCATCCTGAGGAAACATCAGAAATAGTGATGAGACTGTGATGAAGGTAAATAATCTGTAGAGGTTGGAGTTAAATAATCCCAATTCACTGCATTTTTATCAAACAGGAACATTTCTAATCCATTCTGAATAACAACTGAATCAATAAATCAATGATGTCTCTGTATAATTTTCATGTTTTCAGAGTTTAAGCTGCTTTTTTTTAACTGTTCCCTGCAGTGAGAAAAGAACTGGCACCTTTTCCAGCCCCTCCTGCAGCACTGAATGTGCTCTAAAGTTCTTTCCAGAGCAAACGTCTCTGCACTTGCAGCAACATGTTGTAGTCATGGATCCGTGAGGAGAACCGGATACAGGAAACGCCCCGATTTTGATCCCAAAACCCAACTGGTGGCCAACAGTGGTCCGGCAACGACGGGGACGCTGGTCCATCGGGCCGACAACACTGGTTTTCCACAGGCCAACATGGTGAAAGGACTGTCTTCAGCTCAGCCAATAAATTATCTGGTGCTACATAAACATACTAGTCAGGACTTTTTAACTTCCCTCCTTTGTTCCCCTCTTCAATTATTTCTATGATCCAAGTCCTCAAAGATCACTGCTCTATTTAAAATAGATGAAAGAAATGACACCCACTCCTGCATTTCTTTCACAGTGGTTCCACAACATAGAACAATAAACCACTGTGAGAAAACGTGCAACATTCACCCAAAATCCTGTTGGTGTCCTGTGATCCTGTGTGGATTTATTTAATTATTTTTAAAGTTTATTGTCTTAAATAATACCAAAATATCCAGCTGTACCTGGACTGTTGAACAACTCTAACAACTCTAATAATTTTATGAGCTTTTAAACTGTCACAAAATGTCGCTCTTCCTGCTTCGTCTGAAGAGAATACTTTCACTTTTAAAACCTAATCACAGCTTTATGGCGTATATATTACTACCATTAAAGCATTCTGGGAGGGTTTAAAGTTATTTTAGAATCAGTAGCAAAGAGCAGAAAAATGAACTAAACTTCACTTAGAAAGACTATTCAACTATAACTAAAGCCAGACTATAAGAATGTTAAATAAGCCCTATTCATTTATAATGTATAATGATGTTTTGTGCTAAAACTAAATATGAAGTCTCATTGATTCAAATCTTGATTTTATCTCCAAACACAACTGTCAATTCTTTTCAATAATGCTCTTCGTTTCCACTCACCTTGTCGGTCTTCAGTCTTCCTGCTTAGTCTGAAAGGAATACTTTGAAAAACTGGTTTGTTGGGTTCCCAGTTTCTGGGACCGTTGTTGCTGGTGTCTACCTGTAGGGGGCGTGGAGGAGCCGCTCATCAGCCACAGTGGCCCCGCAGACACACGCACCTGCGGTCTCTCTTCAATCTCCCGATAGATTTAAGGACAGAACTCCCGTCTGCCAGCGGCGGAGTGTTTTCGTCCTCATCGCCAAACCCTGACTTCTGTGGCTTGACTATTTTTGAGAGTTTTCCTCGCGGACTTGTTTTGGACTCTCTCGAGGTTTCTCCGCCTCTCTGAGAACGCGGACCGAACTGTTCTTGTTCACTTTAAAATAAAGACGCTTTTCGGACACCATTCTCCACCATTATTCAACCTGGTTTAATAAGTAAGATTTATGTTGCTTGACAGATTGAAAGACTTGTAAAAGCAGCATATTTCTGCAGCCCTGGAGTCCAGGAGGAGCAGCAGAGGTCAGAATGTGTCGGAGCGCGTTTAACTATTGTCTGCAGTCCCACGCGTGTCCACCGGGTGGCGGTAAAGCACCACATGATATTTCTCCTTTTTGGAACTTCTTCAGCCGCGTTGAGCTTTAAATCTTCACCTGTCGCTGCCTTTAAGCTCTAAACTTTGCGGTTCGATGTGTAGTTTGTTGGTTTGAATATTTTTGATGAATTCTGATGAAAATGACTGAAACTGTCAATGGCCAATAGAAAGTTCGTCCATTGTTCTACTGCGTCACACATTTTCATTATTTATTGTCATTTTTGGGTCTAAACTGGACCAGTTCTGTGAGCTGTTTTGCTTTTTCTGTGGACCAGATGTTCCAGGCAGGTTCCATCATCGGACACAGACGGAGACAGGTCACGTGACAACAGTCAGCCTTTAGTTCTTTATTACAGGAGGATCTGGTTTATATACAGACACGTATCTGCAAAATACTAAAAAGTCTACGTCCACGCACACGCGTGTATTAAGTGTTTATACACACGTGTGCGCGTACGTGCACACTGTATATTCATCTAATAACTGTTAGTTTCTAAAACAGCAAAGTAGAGTCACTGAGGCACGGCTTCACCTCCTTTACACCGAGGTTTCCCTGAGCAGGTGTGATGAACTGTTGCAGAAGGAAAAGCATGGAACATGTTAATAACCGGACACAAAAACACTCAGGTTTATTGTCTGACGGCATCAGTGTCTCTGGTTGCATCTGTCTGAGGAGCATTGTGAAACCAGGAGCAGTGTAAATGAGGGGGGGGGGGGGGGGGGGGGGGGGCAGTGAGTGGATGCTGCATTCATCAAACACACAATAGTCAGAAGAGAAGAAGGAAGAACAGAAGCCCGTGTTCCTCAGTGTTGGTGTGGAGACGCCTGTTTGGAGGAGCAGGAAGCAGGCTGGACTCTTCCAGCTGGCTTTAATGCCACTTCTCTTCTGAGAACCTCCCAGCAGCTTTCTCTCCACCATCTTTTTACGCTGAAGCTTTTTGATCATTTCAAAAAAGAGACAGGCGGTAACGCCGCTGCCCACCGATTCACCTGGAAACAACAAAAACCCCAGCAGCTTGGACCCAATATGGCAGCGTGTTCCTCAGAAACGCTCCTCAAACTCTCCCCACAGCTTCATTGCTAAACAGGATTTGGGTTTTTTTGTCCGTGCTAAATGGAAAGTGTTTGTCCTTTGGTGTTCCAACAGGACCACGATTTGGATGGATGGATGATTTGATGTTATTGAGAATAAAAACAGCTGAAAATGGAAGCAGAGATGTTTCAGAGCACCAGAGTTCAGAAAGAGTTTCCAATCAAACACCGCCTGTTGGGAATGATGAATGGATGGGTTTTTATTTAATTTAGACTAATTCAGACTAATTTTAACATCCTTTATGCCAGTTCCATAGAGCACACACACACTAGCAAAGATGATATCCAAACAGCCAAATAAATGGGAGTCAAAAGAAATCATTTAAAGCTCATATGTCAGAGTCAAGGTCGAGGGTTTTCTATGGCCCCCGGGATGATATTGATTTATTATTAGAACCGGCCCGCAGGCCGCAGATGTTTTACACAGGCCAATACTACATTTCCCACAATGCAACGGTGACAGTCTGAGCGGGAGGCGGCTTCATTTCATTATTTATCAGTAGTCATTAGCATAACAGCAAAAGTTAACTTTCAGATACCCATAAAATGGCAAAAGGGAAGGTGGACACTGAGAACCGGGGGTTCAAACAAGGTGGGAGTGGGAGTACATGTTCACGGAGGCAGCTGGGAAACCTGGGTGTCTTCTGTGTGGAGAAAGGGTGGCGGTAATGAAAGAATATCATCTGAGACGCCATCATGAAGCTAAACACGCGGACAAAGACAAGAATATGGACATGGAACAAAAGCTACAGAAGGTTGAGGAGTTAAAACCAGGCCTCAAATCTGGACAGGCTCTGTTCAGAAAAGCCAAATCTCAAAGCGAGGCTGCTGTCAAGGCCAGTTTGATTCTGGCAGAAGAGATCGCTCAATCAGCCCGGCCATTTCCAGAGGGGGATCTCATCAAACACTGCATGCTTAAAGTTTGTGAGCAAGTTTGCCCAGACAAAAGGCAACTCTTTTTAAACGGGAGCCTGAGCAGAAACACCATTGTTGTCCCTCAATCTAAAAGAGCAGCTGGAGAAAAAGGGGAAAGATTTCATGGCATCTTCCCTGGCTGTGGATGAGAGCAGCGACATTAGAGGGGACTCCAGCCTCAACGTGACAGAGGAGTTTCTGGCGTTACGTCCTGTGCACGGCACAACCACAGGACAGGATTTGTATGAAGAGTGTCAAGATGTGGAAATGAGATGGAGCTGCCTCGGGAAAAACTGGTGGGTTGGACAACAGACGGCGCAGCTGCCATGTGTGGACACAGGAGTGGACTGGTGGCCAAGATACGGGAGAAGATGCAGGAGGAAAACGTTACGGCTGAACTGACAGCTCATCATTGCATCATACACCTGGAATCGTTGTGTGCTGAAGCCCTGAACATGGAACATGGAATGTTCACCATCACGCACGCAGGGAACTTTATCAGAGCCAAAGGTTTAATTCAGCGCCAGTTCAAGGCGTTTCTGAGCCAGTGGCAAACGCAGCGTGGTGATTTGCCCCATCACACTGAGATGCGATGGCTAAGCCAGGGAAAGGTGCTGCAGAGATGTTTCCAGCTTCCTGAGGAGATCGGATGTTCTTGGACAGCAAAGGGAAAGACACAACTCAACTCCCAGACCAAAGGTTCTTGTGTGAAACGGCTTTTCTGTGGACATTCCGAGTCATCTGAATGCAATGAAGCTGCAGCTGCAGGGTCGGGGTGGTGTCCCCTCTGATATGTACAGTACAGTGAAGGCCTTTAGAACCAAACGCACTCTGTGGGAGGCACAGATGCACAAAGGAAACTTGAGCCACTTTCCCAGGTGCCAGACCCTGAAAGAGAAGCTCTCTACCAGTGTGTTCCCGAGCACAGTTTGCTGATTAAATGAGTGTTCTCGCCGCTGACTTCCCACGCCGAGTAAAAGCACCAAAAAGCAGGTTTGAACTGCTCAGCCGTCCGTTTGAGGTTGAGGTGGAAAGCTCAGCACCAAAGCTCCAAATGGAGGTGATTGAGCTCCAATGCAGTGATGCCCTGAAGGCAACACATGGGGCAGTGGGTGCTGCGGAGTTTGCCCGTTTCCTCCCCGACACACATCCAGGCTGCTCCAACGTTGCCTGTGTTTGGCAGCACAGACCTGCGGGAACAACTGCTTTCTTTGATGAAGCTGAACAAAACATCACACAGAAGTGGACTTCCTGCTGAACACCTTCACTCAATTGGGAGGAGTTCCTCAGCTCAGAGCCGGACCCCCAACATTGATGAACTCGTCCAAAAGATGAGACACCACCAAGTATCAGCCTCAAACAAGTGAACATTAAGCTGCAATAACACATTTACAATTATTACTCAGCTCAAGTTTAAAAGTTAAAGGTAAATATTTTTCACTGCACATGTGCCTTTTCCTTGAAGAAAGTGTTGTTTTTGCTTCATAGATTTTTGCACTTTATGTTATTGTATTTCAATCCAATTATGTTCTAAAAATATTTCAGTTGAGTGAATGATAGAAAATTGCTGTTATAATTTTTTTCTTTGAAGTAAATTTAGCCCACTTTTGCTAAATGAGAAAATCTACTGATGGTGCCTTGAATAATACCGCTTCATTCATTTAATGTTCATGTTATGGGGATTTTTATAGAAAGCAAATTTGTCTTTTGTGCCTCTTGAAAATTAAAAATGACTGACAGAGCCATAAGAAACTATTGCTTTATTTATCTGATCATATTGTAAAATATTTGTTAGGTTTTCAGTTGGTTCAGTTTGGTTCACTAGACCAGGGGTCACCAACACGTTGCCCGCAGGCACCCGGTCGCCCGTCAGAACCACATGAGTCGCCCACCGGCCTGTTCTAAAAATAGCTCAAATAGCACCACTGACCAATGAGCTGCATCTAATTTATTTTGTTTGCTATTCTTGTTTAAATCACACTTACACATAAACTGGAAATAACAATATATTAAAAAAAACTTTAAAAAATGTTTAATGAACTATGACCTAGTATAGTTCAAAGGTCAGTATGATGCGCATGACCAAAACGTAGCGTCTACGCAGATCGCTACGACCAAACAGCCTAGCGGGCGCAGCCAAAACGAGGAGATGACTGACCCATAAAAAGATGGCAGAAAAAAGAAAGAAGACACATCATTTTCACCACAAAAGTTTCTTTCTCCACAAGAGAAGAACTTCTCACACTACTGCCCCGAAAGACAACTACGAGGGGAGTTGACACATATAACGAGGGGAGTTGACACATATAACGAGGGCAGTTGACACATATAACGCGGTGAAGGAGTTTTTGGTGGAGAAAAAAGTGCTGCTGGAAAAGCTGGTATCAGTGACGACAGACGGGGCTCCTGCTATGAGCGGTCTTCGCAAAAGCCAACTCAAGGCGGCAGAGTCCTGAATTGAAAACAATATCTAAAGAACTCAAGTATCATACTAACAACACTAATATTCCATCTGTCTATCCCCAACTGAATTAACTCCACACCTATCTCATCAGATTATTTGTAACAGAATAAGCAGATAACGTAGCATTTCCCTGTTCATATCTGCTACTTGCAATTTAGAATTTGTCAATAAAACTATGCTATGACACAAACTACAATTTAATAGATGGCTGTGCTCCTAAAAAGAGCAGCATTTGTGGCTCATAAACCTCACAGACACTGCTATGCTCTTTAAACATTTTTATGATCATGAATTTTTCAATCAAATATCTTCTCTTTGATAATGCCCAAAGCTGGATTCGAACTCTCCCTCTGGGGTCTTCAGGAGGTTTCAATCAGGTTGTCTGTTACAGCAATTGTCAACTGGCCCGCACCGGCCCGGGATCGATTCCTGGCCATGGCACCGATTCCCGGCCATGGCACATTGCTTTTAAGTTGATTTCATTTATCGGAGTTGAATCTTGTTTGATTTTTTTGAAGGCGTTTCACCTCTCATCCAAGAGCCATTGTAGGGAGATTTGATGATATGACGCTCATAGGCTATATAGCCTTTTCTTTTTGGGGGGAATGGATTGGAGGCTGCTCCAACATTGACTTTTGGACTGTGACAAAGCAAAATGGACAACCTCCACCAGAATAAGTGTTTCAAGAAAATAAGTTTGAGTGTATTAACTTCAAAAGGCCATTTTCTTGCACCTGCTCTCGCTTACGGCCATACCACCCTGAGAACGCCCGATCGCGTCCGATCTCGGAAGCTAAGCAGGGTCGGGCCTGGTTAGTACTTGGATGGGAGACCGCCTGGGAATACCAGGTGCTGTAAGCTTTTTGCACTCTTCCACTGGGTCAGCAGAGGCCGCCAGTGTTCCTGATAATTATCCAGCCAGATGTAATTCACTTCTTAAGTACTTCTAACACTGAGATTTAATGTTGCACTATTGTACATCGTTTGAGATTTAATATTTTATGAGTGTGTGTGTGTGTGTCCGTGCGTGCGTGCGTGTGTGTGTTTGTGTTTAAATAAAATTGAATTTCCCACTTTGGTCCACACTATTGTCAACATTTCTGTCTTCAAAAAAACCAACTCAAGGCGGCAGATTCCTGAATTGAAAACAATATCTAAAGAACTCAGACGTGACAGTGCTTTTATTGTTCCCATAAAAAGACATGATGAGCGCACGTCCGGCGCGGACATAAAGATGGCCGTGCTGAACGTGCGCTCTCTTTTAAACAAATCTTTTATAATAAACGATTTAATTTTAGACAAAAACCTTGATGGTATTCTTCTTACCGAGACATGGCTTGGCACTGATGCACCTGCTGTCCTCACGGAGGCTTGCCCCCCAGATTTTAACTTTTTATTTTCTACAAGGGGGGGCAGGAAAGGAGGTGGAACCGCTTCAATAACAAGGACCGCAATGTCATCAAATGAGGTTTCTTTTAATAAGTTTTCATCATTTGAGCATCATACCTTTGTTTTTAGCAGCCCTCCTATTTTATGCATAACAGTTTACAGACCACCCCAATACTCCACCTCTTTTATCAGTCAATTCTCGGAATTTTTATCAATCATCTACGCTAAATACAACAGGATTTTAATAACTGGTGATTTTAATCTACACATCAACAACGCCTCGGACCCAGTGTCCAGAGAATGTTTAAACCTCCTTCACAGTTTGGATTTTAAACAACATGTCACGCAGCCGACCCACAACAGAGGGCGCCCTGGACCTGGTCATAACCTACGGCCTGTCCGTGGGTGGGTCCCCTGGACCTGGTCATAACCTACGGCCTGTCCGTGGGTGGGTCCCCTGTTGTGGATCTGGCCGTGTCTGACCATTTTTGTGTGTTTTTTAACATCACCAGTTTTAACCAGCGGGGGGCCCCTGTGAGAGCGATGAGGAGACGCTACCTGACTCCTGAAGTGGCTGCAAATTTTATCCAGATCTTACAGAGCACTCCTGCAGAAATTTTACCAGCACCGTGTGATTTTATTGTTGACACTTTTAACAATAAATTAAAGTCAACACTGGACTCTGTGGCTCCACTTGTCACAAAAACTGTAAGAACAAACGTGCACCACCGTGGAGAAATGAAGAAACTAGAAAACTGAAGAGAACCTGCAGGAGTGCTGAGAGGAGGTGGTGGAAATCCAAACTGACCATTCATAAAGAAATATTTTATCAACACCTCAAAACCTACAATAACAAAAATCAAGCAGGCAAGAGGCCTGGTGGGCCTCCAAAGGTGGCGTCTCCTTCGCCTCAGGTCTCGTTGCCCAGCCATGTCTCAGCTTGTCTAAGCTTGTTTGTGTGTGTGGGTGTGTGTGTAAGTGTGTTGTATGCATGTGTGTGTGTGTGTCCTTTTCTTGATTTTCTTGTTCTCTTTGCTGTTTTTATCCTTTGTGAGGCACTTTGTGCTACCTAGCGTATGAAAAGTGCCATATAAATAAAGATTGATATTGATATTGAACTCAAGTATCATACTAACAACACTAATATTCCATCTGTCTATCCCCAACTGAATGAACTCCACACCTATCTCATCAGATTATTTGTAACAGAATAAGCAGATAACGTAGCATTTCCCTGTTCATATCTGCTACTTGCAATTTAGAATGTTACAGCAATTCTCAACTGGCCCGCATCGGCCCGGGATCGATGCTGAACTGCTGTTTGGGCCATAGGCACAAACAACAGTCAGGATCCATCCCCCCATCCGAAGGCGAAGGGAGGTTACCCTCTCATCCACCGGGGTAAACTCCAATATACAGGCACTGAGCCGGGGAGCAACCAGAATTGCCCCCCCTGCCCGCCGCCTCTCACCATCGGCAACTCCAGAGTGGTAGAGAGTCCAACCCCTCTCGAGTAGACTGGTTCCAGAGCCCTTGCTGTGCGTCGAGGTGAGGCCGACTATATCTAGTCGGAACTTCTCAACCTCACGCACCAGCTCAGGCTCCTTTCCCACCAGAGAGGTCACATTCCATGTCCCTAGAGCCAGTTTATGCAGCCGGGGATCAGACTGCCAAGGTCCCTGCCTTCGGCCGCTACACAACACACAATGCACCCGACCCCCTTGGCCCCCCTACAGCTGGTAAACCCACGGGAAGGGGGTCCCATGCTGCCTCTTGGGGCTGTGCCCGGCTGCACTCCATGGGCAGAGGTCCGGCCACCAGGCGCTCGCCAACGTGCCCCGCCCCCAGGACTGGCTCCAGGAGGGGGCCCCGGTGACCCGCATCCGGGCAAGGGAAACTTGAGACCAATGTTATTTTTCATTCATTTTCATTTTCTGATTTGGGCAGAATAATGTAAAATTAAAGGTCAAATGGCTTTTAAACAGATCTGTGATGGCTGAACAAGACTGATGTGGCAGTGACACCAAGGTGTGCATCAGCTCTCCAGCTAACGCGCATTATTTCATTACTATTATTCATTTTGTTCATTATGGCCTTCGGGAATGAAATCATCCTCGTAAACAAGAGCTTGGTGACGAAAAAAAGCAATAAACCTTATGGATATTCTGCCCCTGCTGCATGGAAGATGTTGACAAAATACAGAACAACAAAGTGCAGAATACACTTTAGTAGTGTTCAGTCATATTTACGTCCATCAGTAACTCACCTGTACCTGGATATTCTGCACACATTCATGTTTAAATGGTGTTTAAACACTTGTAATGGTTTTAAACACTCATCAAAGTCAGTGTTTTCAGATTCTGTGATTTCACACTGGACAGAATGTGAATGAGGTACATCAACAAATCCTTTTTGCTCAAACAGAAGTTTCTACAGCCAAAACACTCCTGATTAACTCAAATAAAAGCCGAACAAACTCAGTACCAACATGAGATAAAAAAGATGCAAACAGACATATTGCTCAGTGCTTTTTAATAGAAGAAATCAGAATTGTGAGCATCAATTATGCAGGTGTGTTCAAAGAAAGAAACTGGAACAATCAAACATGGGAACAGAACCTGGATTTAAAAAAACAAACGAAGGGGAAAAAAAGAGCTGCAAAAATATCCATAGCGCTCTGTTCACAGCCATGTATATCTCAGCTTAATTGGATGGCTAGTCCCAGCTGGTTGGGGCTCTTGTTCTGGGTAGGGTGGGCGAAGGTCTGGGTAGGGTGGGCGAAGGTCTAGGTAGGGTGGGCTAAGGTCTGAGTAGGGTGGGCTAAGGTCTGAGTAGGGTGGGTGAAGGTCTAGGTAGGGTGGGCTAAGGTCTGAGTAGGGTGGGCTAAGGTCTGGGTAGGGTGGGCTAAGGTCTGGGTAGGGTGGGCGAAGGTCTGGGGATCGGGCACGCTTACTTGGTGGCATCCGACAGACCTGTGCATATGTCAGTTTGGAGCCGACCTGAAAAGTCAGAGCACAAGGATTTAGTTTCCAACATGAGCATCGCTGCAACAGCTCTGGTAAAACCAGATTAATATTGGCTGACAATTCTGTGACCTCACGGACCCTGAATAACCCGGCTTGCTGGCTTTGAGAAGACTCTGTTCACGCAGTACACTACAGACGGGGCTCCCGCTGTGAGCGGCAGACTACAGACGGGGCTCCCGCATGAGCGGCCCACTACAGACGGGGCTCCCGCATGAGCGGCCCACTACAGACGGGACTCCCGCTATGAGCGGCCCACTACAGACGGGGCTCCCGCTATGAGCGGCCCACTACAGACGGGGCTCCCGCTGTGAGCAACCGACTACAGACGGGGCTCCCGCTGTGAGCGGCGGCTACAGACGGGCCCACTACAGACGGGGCTCCCGCTGTGAGCGGCCCACTACAGACGGGGCTCCCGCTGTGAGCGGCCGACTACAGACGGGGCTCCCGCTGTGAGCGGCCCACTACAGACGGGGCTCCCGCTATGAGCGGCCCACTACAGACGGGGCTCCCGCTATGAGCGGCCCACTACAGACGGGCCCACTACAGACGTGGCTCCCGCTATGAGCGGCCCACTACAGACGGGGCTCCTGCTATGAGCGGCCCACTACAGACGGGGCTCCCGCTGTGAGCGGCCCACTACAGACGGGGCTCCCGCTGTGAGCGGCCCACTACAGACGGGGCTCCGCTGTGAGCGGCCCACTACAGACGGGGCTCCTGCTATGAGTGGCCAACTACAGACGGGGCTCCTGCTATGAGCGGCCCACTACAGACGGGGCTCCCGCTGTGAGCGGCCAACTACAGACGGGGCTCCGCTAGGAGCGGCCCACTACAGACGGGGCTCCCGCTGTGAGCAGCCAACTACAGACGGGGCTCCCGCTATGAGCGGCCAACTACAGACGGGGCTCCCGCTAGGAGCGGCCCACTACAGACGGGGCCCCCCTATGAGCAGCCCACTACAGACGGGGCTCCTGTCTGTAGGCCTCATGTGCCAGAGTGATGGGCTTTGAGCACGTGATGACTCCTGTGGTGAAGATCAGAAACAGCATCCGCTCCAGAGCCAAACAGCTCAGAACATTCAAGGTTCTGTTGGAGGAGCTGCCACTGAATATGGTGACCTGCTGCTACACACAGAAATCCGATGGCTCAGCAGGGGACGGACTTTGCTTCCTTTTTTGTCCCTTTTGAGTGAAATAAAAGAGTTCATGCAGTCCAGAGGGGAAGACGCCGCGCTGCAATCAGGTCAGATGGTTCAAACAGAGTCCTCAACCCAAATTCTGATTTAAAAAGATGAAAAGTGGCGTAAATGTCTCGTCCTGACAGGAGAAGGATAACTGGAGCGGCATCGCTCGTACAGTAGACCGACTCTGCCTCTTCCTGGTCACCCCGGTGATGACCTTTGGCACCGTAATCATCTTTCTGAGGGGAATCTGTAACCAACCTCCTCATCTGCCCTTCAAAGGAGACCCGCATGACTCCAGAGAGGAGAACCACGCCTGCTGTGATGCACACACACAGCCAGGGCTTTTTCCATCGCCATCGTTTCTCTGGCGGGGAAATGTTGCATTTCTTTATCTTAATAACAACAAATCTTTAGTTTGTTCTAAATGTGGCGTGGTGGAGAGCGGTGGAACGGTGGATGACAACGCCACCTGGGGAATTTCACCCCAGGAATTAACCGGAAACAGGCACGCGCGCAGATACGGTTCGGTTCCAGAGGCAGAGACAGGATTGAGGGTTAGGCAGTACAATTTTATTAAACACAACTCAACACCGAAATAGCTCGGCTGTACAAAAATCAAACAAAAGGGGGTGGACAGGGCTGGGGCCCCACCGGCAGGTGAAACTCAATTAGGGGAAATAAACAAACTAAAAACACCCGTGCTACTACAAACAAAACTACACACGAAAGGTGTGGTAAAACGCCCTCCACCAGGGGTTGGGTCCCCGCCGTGGCCCGCAGCACCTGTCCACAAAGAAAAGAGAACAATTAAAACACTGTTAAGAGTCTAAAAATTGAGAGTAATAGCTCCGTGGTTGCCTCGGCGGCACCACTACGTCTCAGCGCCGTCCCTCGAGCGAAGGGGGCGAGAGAGAGAGAGAGCGCGAGAGCGAACAGGAGAGAGAGAGTCCCGAAAACGGGACGGAGCCAAAGCAGCAGTGGGTCCAGTACGCGAGGTAGTCCGTGCCGACTGTTTGGTGGCGCCACCACTCCGTGAAGGGTTCCCGCTGGGGCAACGCGACCCACCGACGCCAGCCGGCAGTCAACTGCAACAAGGACAGCGCCATTAACTTTTATCGACCGAGTGCGGGAAAGTCAGTGACGCGCATTGCTGCGCCTTACCTGCCCAGGGTAAACTAGCGCGCGTGCCCTCACGGCAAAGCGCTCTAGGTGGAAGGATGGCGGGAGGAAGCACCAACCTTCTTGGCGCTGCCAAACAGCATGCTCGTGCTGTGAAACAGTTTGTTGGTTGAACCGCCCAGATAAGCCGCAACCCCGCCGTACCGTCGAAGGGGGAAAAACAACTAAAGTCAGCTGGAGGCAGTGCCTTATATAAACCTTTTCTCCCCACCCACCAATTAAGGCACTACCTCCATAGGACACCTGTTCGGAGGGCAGGCCACGCCCTGCCACATATAGGAGCTCCATATGTTTAGTGTCAAAGACTTCTTAGATCAGGCATGGGCAAACTACGGCCCGGGGGCCACACGCGGCCCGTTAAACGTTTTAATCCGGCCCGCCAAACTTGAAAAATTAAATGAATAAACCTTGTTAATGTTATATTTTCACTGCAATTCTGGTGTTTTCCCACTAGAAAAAAGACAGTCAGGAGGAGAGTGATGGTGATATCCTGAAGGATAACAGAACTTTCAGTGCTTTAAAATAGAAATGGTTATTAATTTTTTTTTAAAAGGCACATTTTATTCATTTGATTTTAAGTGTTTTAAGACCCCCTAATGAAGATAAATAACATTGGTCTCAAGTTTCCCTTGCCCGGATGCGGGTCACCGGGGCCCCCTCCTGGAGCCAGGCCTGGGGGTGGGGCACATTGGCGAGCGCCTGGTGGCCGGACCTCTGCCTATGGAGTCCGGCCGGGCGCAGCCCGAAGAGGCAACATGGGACCCCCTTCCCGTGGGCTCACCACCTGCAGGAGGGGCCAAGGGGGTCGGGTGCATTGTGTTTTGGGTAGCAGCCGGAGGCAGGGACCTTGGCGGTCTGATTCCCGGCTGCACAAACTGGCTCTAGGGACATGGAATGTCACCTCTCTGGTGGGAAAGGAGCCTGAGTTGGTGCGCGAGGTTGAGAAGTTCCGACTAGATATAGTTGGCCTCGCCTCGACGCACGGCAAGGGCTCTGGAACCAGTCTTCTTGAGAGGGGTTGGACTCTCTACCACTCTGGAGTTGCCGATGGTGAGAGGCGACGAGCAGGGGTTGCAATTCTGGTTGCTCCCCGGCTCAGTGCCTGTGTATTGGAGTTTACCCCGGTGGATGAGAGGGTAGCCTCCCTTCGCCTTCGGGTGGGGGGACGGATCCTGACTGTTGTTTGTGCCTATGGTCCAAACAGCAGTTCAGCGTATCCACCCTTTTTGGAGTCCTTAGAGGGAGTGCTGGAGAGTGCCCCTTCTGGGGGCTCCCTCGTCCTCCTGGGTGACTTCAATGCTCACGTTGGCAATGACAGTGTGACCTGGAGAGGTGTGATTGGGAAGAACGGCCCCCCTGATCTGAACCTGAGTGGTGTTTTGTTATTGGACTTCTGTGCTCGTCTCAGATTGTCCATAACGAACACCTTGTTCAGACATAAAGGCGTCCACATGTGCACTTGGCACCAGGACGCCTTAGGCCGCAGATCGATGATTGACTTTGTGGTTGTGTCATCGGATTTGCGGCTGCATGTTCTGGACACTCGGGTGAAGAGAGGGGCGGAGCTGTCAACTGATCACCACCTGGTGGTGAGTTGGCTCCGATGGTGGGGAAGGATGCCGGACAGACCTGGCAGGCCCAAACGTGTTGTGAGGGTCTGCTGGGAACGCCTGGCAGAGTCCCCTGTCAGAAGGAGCTTCAACTCACGCCTCCGGGAGAGCTTTGACCATGTCCCGGGGGAGGCGGGGGACATTGAGTCCGAGTGGACCATGTTCCGTGCCTCCATTGTCGAGGCAGCTGACCGGTGCTGTGGCCGCAAGGTGGTTGGTGCCTGTCGTGGCGGCAATGCCCGAACCCAGGGATGCCGTCAAGCTGAAGAAGGAGTCGTATCGGGCCTTACTGGCCTGTGGGACTCCTGAGGCAGCAGATGGTACCGGCGTGCCAAGCGGAGTGCAGCTACGGCGGTTGCCGAGGCAAAGACTCGGGCATGGGAAGAGTTCGGTGAGGCCATGGAGAACGACTTTCGGACGGCCTCAAAAAGGTTCTGGACCACCATCCGGCGTCTGAGGAGGGGGAAGCAGTGCACTGTCAACACTGTGTATAGTGGTGATGGTGTGCTGCTGACCTCAACTCTGGATGTTGTGGATCGGTGGAAGGAATACTTCGAGGACCTCCTCAATCCCACCAACACGCCTTCCAGTGAGGAAGTAGGGCCCGGGGACCTGGAGATGGGCTCTCGTATCTCCGGGGCTGAAGTTGCCGAGGTAGTTAAAAAACTCCTCGGTGGCAAGGCCCCGGGGGTGGATGAGATCCGCCCAGAGTCCCTTAAGGCTCTGGATGTTGTAGGGCTGTCGTGGTTGACTCGACTCTGCAACATCGCGTGGACATCGGGGGCAGTGCCGCTGGATTGGCAGACCGGGGTGGTAGTCCCTCTTTTTAAGAAGGCGGACCGGAGGGTGTGTTCCAACTATAGGGGGATCACACTCCTCAGCCTCCCTGGCAAGGTCTATTCAGGGGTACTGGAGAGGAGGGTCCGCCGGATAGTCGAACCTCGGATTCAGGAGGAGCAATGTGGTTTTCGTCCTGGGCGTGGAACAGTGGACCAGCTCTACACCCTCAGCAGGGTCTTCGAGGGTACATGGGAGTTTGCCCAACCAGTCCACATGTGTTTTGTGGACTTGGAGAAAGCATTCGACCGTGTCCCTCGGGGGGTCCTGTGGGGGGTCCTCCGAGAGTATGGGGTGTCGGGCCCGCTGATACGGGCTGTCCGCTCCCTGTACGATCGGTGCCAGAGTTTGGTCCGAATTGCTGGCAGTAAGTTGAACTCGTTTCCGGTGAGGGTTGGCCTCCGCCAGGGCTGCCCTCTGTCACCGATTCTGTTCATAATTTTTATGGACAGAATTTCTAGGTGCAGTCATGGTGTTGAGGGGATCCGGTTTGGTGACCTCAGGATCGCGTCTCTGCTTTTTGCGGATGATGTGGTCCTGTTGGCTTCATCGGCCCGTGACCTCCATCTATCACTGGATCGGTTCGCCGCCGCCTGTGAAGCGGCTGGGATGAGAATCAGCACCTCCAAATCCGAGGCCATGGTTCTCAACCGGAAAAAGGTGGAGTGCCTTCTCCGGGTAAAGGAGGAGATCCTGCCCCAAGTGGAGGAGTTTAAGTACCTCGGGGTCTTGTTCACGAGTGAGGGAAGAATGGAGCGGGAGATCGACAGGCGGATCGGTGCGGCGTCCACAGTAATGCGGGCTCTGCACCGGTCCGTTGTGGTGAAGCGAGAGCTGAGCCGAAAGGCGAAGCTCTCGATTTACCGGTCGATCTTCGTTCCTACCCTCACCTATGGTCATGAGCTTTGGGTAATGACCGAAAGAACAAGATCACGGGTACAAGCGGCTGAAATGAGCTTCCTCCGTAGGGTGGCTGGGCTCTCCCTTAGAGATAGGGTGAGAAGCTCTGCCATCCGGGAGGAGCTCGGAGTAGAGTCGCTGCTCCTCCGCGTTGAGAGGAGCCAGATGGGGTGGCTTGGGCATCTAGTCAGGATGCCCCCTGGACGCCTCCCTGGTGAGGTGTTCAGGGCATGTCCCTCCGGTAAGAGACCCCCGGGGAGACCCAGGACACGTTGGAGAGACTATGTCTCTCGACTGGCCTGGGAACGCCTGGGGATCCCTCCGGATGAGCTGGAGGAGGTGGCTGGGGAGAGGGAAGTCTGGGCTTCTCTCCTTAGGCTGCTGCCCCCGCGACCCGACCCCGGATAAGCGGCAGAGAATGGATGGATGGATGGATGGATGGTGTTTTAAGACTCATTCCAAAGTCAGATATTTTGTTGTAATGCTTCTCTTCATTTTCATTTGAAATTAAAGCACATGTTTTCTCCATATTTCTTCTCCAATGAGGTGAGGTTACCAAAGCACTCCATCCATCCATCTGCTCCTGGTCCGGCCCCTCTGTCAAATGTTAGAACCCATTGTGGCCCACGAATCAAAATGTTTGCCCACCCCTGTCTTAGATTGTGTTCATTGCTGGCACATAAAGAAAAATGCTTTGATTTTACTAAAGTGACACAAACCCATCTCAACACTGTTTTTTATATCCTCTATATTATTTTGCGTAGTCTGTGTAACTGTTGTGCTTTATTTCTGCTGGCTTCTTTAATGGGATGTAAACCAGCCTGACATAATACCAGTTGAGTACTTTAATTTATGTTGCCAAAGGTTTAAAAACAGCCTGACAGAATAAGAAATTGTGAAAATTCAGAACTGGAAGCGTGGACTGATACATTTTTAACAGCGGTCCTGCTTCAGCCCTCCGGGGCTTAATAACAAAATACGAAAAATACGAAAATTTTAATTTTGGAAACATTTTTGTCGGTTGTTCGACCTGCCGGCTTTTGCAAAATTGCTAAATACGCACTAGCATGCCTGTTTTAAGCTATGGTAGCGGTATGTTTTACCATGCCCGCCCCCTATAATCCGGAGCGCCTGATGTATGTGTTAAATACAGAAATAGCACCCGTAACTGAGGCTGCATAGGGCACGTTTGTGCGTGATATCACTCCGCGTCTGCACAACGACCACAACCTCCTATCTTTAGTATTGCTGCGCCAACTGGTGGTCTTTTGGGTTGAGGATCAGGGTGATCTATATGTAGCTATATGTAGCTATAGCGTCATTGGCCTCCACTCCAGCCACTCCTGGTAGTTCCTCAAAAACACTGAGTTTCTAGTGGATGCACAATCTGTGGAAGCCAACATAGAAACTTCTGAAGAGCCAAAGTTCTTGCAACAAAAATATAGTCCCCAATTAGGTTGTCACACGACCCCGTCCCCATTATCTTAAGAGAATATAAAAGAATGAGTGGAGACAGAAGAGAGAATGAGACGTTTTTGGCGCGTGTCGCTCTTGATTTTGTGTTTTTGCAGTAAACTTAAAGGAGGCCTTTTCACTTTATGTTTGATTAAATTTAAGCTGATATTCCATTCTTGACATCTTTAAATTTACAGTATTCATGGGAGATTTATTTGGTCATTTTGCTTCTTTTTATTTCCTATTTCCCACATTTATTATTTGTTTTTATTAGATTGCAATAAATCCTATAACATTTAACAGACTGACTAAAGTCAAATGACCTGCGGTTCCCACCGATAGCCATCATTCTGATGGGTTTTTGCTGGCTGCAGCTGAAATATTCCAATGCTCCATGTCACAGAGACAGTAAATACTAAACCGAAAGATTCTGAAATAATAACGTATAATACAGACATTTGAAGAGACAATTAAGAGATGTTTCCATGCTTATAAGAGTGGCCGAGGAGCCATTTAGAACTTTATAAAGATGCATTGTGTGATACCAGGAACTAATTTAACTTCAAGGCGAATGTTGCACACTTGGCTACAATAATTGAATGTCCAGGCGTGCATAGGTGGGTTCTTTTTATAACTTTAATCTAGCGGTCAATACAGTCACACAACGTGGAGCCTACCGTCCTGTCTAATGCTTCACCCCCGGTCTTCTCGAAAAATCTGCGCGCTCTTTTTCCCCCGAAGACCCCGAAGCTGCCCCAAAAATGCCTGCGTGAGCCTCACTCATTTTAACCACCAGCAACACACTAAAACATTACATGCAAAATAACAAAAATTAAATAAATTAAATATGAGAATGGGGGGGTCCATGTCCCTATGCATGCCAGGCATTATGGGTCCCACACTCTCCCCTCCAATATAAATGTCGTCTCGACATTCCGAGTTTCCCAGAGGTCGTAGTCCTCAACTGATGAGTTCTGGAGGCAGATTATTGGGAGTCAGTCTGTAGAAGATTCCTTCTGTATAGCAACAGTTCATAACATGACATGCATCTCCCTCTTCATGCCATGAGGAAGCAACAGACATCACTGGCCAGGTGACATCTGAAATGCTACTCCACCATTTGTGTAGGATCTGAATCTTTGACTGAAAGGTAATAACCATACTTCTGCCCATAACCCATTTAAACCCACATTTACACTGTAGGCATAACCTACTTCTCAGTGTCCTTATATGTTTGCGGTCTACTTCCTGGTACTAATCTCATGAACTGAAAGTGAATAAACCTCTTACAAAACTCAGAGTTTTTACTTAACTTGAAAACCTTCCTGTGAACTCACTTCTCTTCTTACTTTGTCACAACAATGAACTCAACATGTGACTATGAACTTGTCTTCACACCTGCACATCAACTTTTACAACATCATTCATCCCCACGTGTGACAGATGGTTGACCTAATGTTTTGTAAGTGAGTGTCTTAGGTGGCTGTCTGTGTCGTAAAGGATATTTTCTTGTGGGAGCTGGCTGCAACTCAGGGTCCCTCTCGTCCTCTTCATCAGCTGACACCCTCTCTTCAGAGTTCATCTCGTCTGCTTCATCAGAAGACTCAACCTGCTCAGCCTCTGCATCTCCCCTGTCCTCCACCTCTGACTCCATTTTAATGTCATCCTCTCTGTCCAGCTGTTCACCTCCCTCGTCTTGTTCCGGTTGTCTCTCAGCTGCTTGGGGCTGGAATTCCTCAGCACTAGCTCTCAGCTGACTCCTGACACAGTCACACGGCTCTCTCGGATGTGTGGTGATAAATCTCCAGTTGTTTTCATCATCTGAACTGCTCTCAGACTCTCCGTCGTTCTGCACTTCCTGACGTCGTCTTCTTTTGACTGTGTTCGACTTTGTCTTTGCCTTTCTTCTTTCAAACTTGTCTTCTTCCATGGGCAGGAAGTCACAGGGCAATAACAAGTTCCTGTGAAGAACTCTAGTCCTACCCACTCCTTTCTCTGGTCTCACAACATACACAGGACTATCTTTGTGCTTTCTCTCGATCACAATATGAACTTTTTCCTCCCAGTAAGATCTGAGTTTTCCTGGTCCTCCTCTGTCCCTGACGTTTCTCACCAGCACTCGACACCCTGGCTGAAGCTCAACTCCATGTGTTTTCTTGTCATACAACTTCTTTGCTCTACTTTGGTGACTCTGAGCGGTCTGTGATGCTATCCTGTATGCCTCTTGCATCCGACTTCTCCATTTGCTGGCATAGTCACTGTGAGATGCGCTCTGGTCACTTGGAGTCAGACCGAACATGATGTCAACAGGTAGTCGGGGGTTTCTCCCATACAGAAGGTAGTATGGAGCGTATCCTGTCGCTTCACTGCGTGTACAGTTGTATGCGTGCACCACTTTGGCTAAGGAGCTCTTCCAATCTGCCTTTGCTTCGTCTGACAGAGTTCTTAGCATGGACAGCAGTGTTCTATTCAATCTCTCAGCCTGACCGTTTCCTGCTGCATGGTAAGGTGTTGTGTGGGAGCCTTGGATGCCACTGTATTCTTCGAGCTTAGAGAACAGCTTATTCTCAAACTCCCTACCTTGATCATGGTGCAGTTTCGAAGGAAAGCCGAACTTGAGTACAAAGTCTCCAAAGATCTTCTCAGCCGCTGTCTTTGCTGACTTGTTGGTGCAAGCATACGCCTGGGCAAAGCGAGTGAAATGGTCTACTACCACCAAAATATACTCATACCCTCCCTTACAGCTCTCCAGATGCAGGTAGTCAATTGACACCATTTCAAATGGGTATGTGGTCACTATACTAACCAGCGGTGCTCTGGTTGGCTTGTTTGGGCGTTTCCGTTTCAAGCAGCTACACACTTTGGTCACATAATGGTCCACGTCTCTCTGCATGTGCGGCCAGTAAAATCGATCACGGATCAGATTCAGTGTTCGCTCAACTCCGAGGTGTCCCATCTCCTCATGCAACTCTTTGTAAATCAGTGGATGGAATACTTTGGGTAATACTAGTTGATTTCTGGTCACCGATTTTCTGTACAGGATGCCATCTTTGTTAACATACAGTTTGGTCTTCTCTCTTATGAGAGCGGAAATGCTGTCTTGCCTGTCTCTCAGACGTGGCCACTGTCCTTTGATGACGAACTCTCTCACCTTTCCAATGACAGGGTCCTCTTCTTGTGCTTTTTTTAGTGTCTCAATGCTGATCTCTTTCACTGGTGAGGCTACTCTTTCACATTCTACATCAGTACTTGCTGCAGTGATTGTGGCTGGACACATCCAGGGCTCACGCTCATAAAAATCTAGTTGGAGTGTCTGCGTGACTGTTGTGATTACCTCTGGCTCCATTTCCTGTGAGCAGGTTTCCATGTACTGCTCCATATCCAGCGGCATACGTGATAAGCCATCAGCGTCTCCATTCGCTTTCCCCGGCCTGTACTTGATGGAAAAGTTAAAGTCTGCTAACTCAGCAATCCACCTGTGAGTCGTGGCGTTTAGCTTCGCTGTTGTGAGGACGTAGGTTAAAGGATTATTATCGGTGTAGACAGTGAATGAAGGCGCATAGTAAAGATACTCCCGAAATCTTTCACAGATGGCCCACTTCATGGCCAAAAACTCCAGCTTTCCAGAGTGGAGATGGTAGTTCTTTTCTGGAGCTGTTAGTGTCCTTGAGCCATAACCGATAACAACCAACCTGCCTCGTTGTCTCTGGTACAGTACTGCGCCGAGTCCCTCCTGTGAGGCATCACAGTGAAGCACAAAGGGCTCTTCAAAATCGGGGTAACCCAGGAGCGGTGGACTCAGCAGGTACTCCAAAAGCTGGCAAAGCACTTCTTGGTGTTTTTCTGTCCAGATGATTCGCTGGCTTGAGGGTGACTGATCTGACTTTTTCTGCTTTCCCCTGCTCCTGTTTACTTTTGACTCTTTGACTTTACTACCTGGGGTCTTATCAGTGGACAGCAGGCTGTACAAAGGCTTTGCAATGCGTGAGAAGTTAGGAATGTATTGGCGGTAGTAGGACAGGAATCCCAACATCTTCCTCAGGTCTCCAACTGTCTCAGGTTTGCGACCTTTGAGTGCTTGCACGGGTGCTATCTCAGCTGGGTCCATGCAGTAGCCATCTCCTGATACAATCTTCCCAAGAAATTTCACCTGGTCTCTAAACACTTCACACTTCTTAGCTGTTAGCTTTACTCCGTGTGCCTGATAACGACGTAGCACCTCCCTCATGTCATTTAGATGCTCCTCGAAGGTTTTACTGTGGACGAGGTTGTCATCTAAATACGGCTGTGATGACACGTCTCTCAGACCTGTGAGACATTCCTCCATGCTGCGCTGGAACTCTGCTGGGGCTGAGGACAGGCCGAAGGGAATCCGGACCCACTCGTACAAACCCCATGGTGTTATAAAAGCTGTGAGTGGTCTGCTACTTTCCTCCAGGAAACCCTGGTGGTATGCCTTGCCCTGGTCCAGCACTGAAAACCACACACTTCCGCTCAAGCTGTTCAGCAGGTCTTGTACTCGAGGGATGGGGTGTCGGTCAGGAATGGATTTCTGGTTTAGCTCCCTGTAATCCACACATAAACGTAGACTTCCATCCTTCTTACGTACACAGACAATCGGTGAAGAGTATGAAGACCTGGATTTTCTAATCCATCCTCTATTCAGCAGGTCCTCCAGATATTCCTTCACCTCTTTGTGCAGCGGTTTTGGAACTGAGGTGTAGGTGCGTCGCACAGGAGTCGTGTCACTCAGTCTGATTTTCAGCTGCAGAGATGGAATGCACCCAACATCGTTCTCATCCTTTGAGAATGCATTACACTCTTCTCGTAGCATCTTTTTCACTTTCTGTTGTTGACCTGGTAACAGATGATCAATTGGTACTGGAGGATCCCATGACTCATGTTTCTGTGTGTCCTGCTGTCTTTGATCCTCTTCCTGACTCTCAACACGACGAGCTTTACGTCTGTCTTTTCACCTGTACTCGCTGTGTCAGTGGTGTTCTCATTGGTGCAGGCTGGCCTTACATCAGCCTGGTAGATCGACTTGACTTGCTGGACATGACCCAGAATGGTGCGAGGTGTTAGAATGATGTTATAGTTACTATCATTAGTGACAGGGATTGCAACTTTGGACCAGTTTCCTTTAGACAGGCAGATAACAGTCTCTGGAATGGTCAGACCTTCGGGCCATTTTTGGATCTCGTCTGGCTCGAACAAGACTTCCTGTTTTGTGGAAAGGGGACCAGTCCTTACACTACAGTTGATTTCTCTTGTCTGCCCGGCTGGAATTACTGTCTTTTGTCCTCCCACTTTCACCACACCCTCCTTGTCATGCTTGTCGTGGCTCTGCACCAGCTGAATCAGCATGTTTGTCTTCTTACAGTCGATGGAGAAAGCATCACTCACAACAGCAGGTGTAACTTCTGGGTGCTGCTCCATCCCATTCTTCACTATGAGCTCAATGACATTATAGCCAATAATTGGTGGCTCTGCTACCCCTGGCTCGTTGGAGACTAGGACTGGCACATGTAGCTCTGGCCGTGGACCTCTGTTTGACCCTAGCTCAAATGTCAGTTCAACCCAGCCTGCAAAAGGTATGGGTGTCTGGTTTGCAGCTCTACCAACAAGAGTCTCATTCTCTTCAAGAAGCTCATCCATGCTGCGAAGTGTGGTGTGTGAAAGGCAGGATCTCCTCCAACTCTCATTGATGATGGTTACTTGTGAACCCGTGTCCCACAGGGCGGTTGTTGCTACTCCATCAAAGAAACAATTCACGATGCATTTTTTTCCAATGAGGGCCTTAAGCTTAGCTTGACGATGTAGGGAGAGATGGCTGGCATAAGTGGCACTCACCGTCTGTCGGGCCTCCCGACCCCTCTCAAGCTCCGCCTCCAGCTGCCTGATGCGGTCACATAGAAGTCCGTGCACCCGGTCATCTGTTCCTGGTTGGCTCGATGTTGATGGTGTCTGGGGCCCGGCAGTCTGCATTGTCACCCTCATGCTGTCAGATCTCTCTACCAATCTTTGTCTTCTACAGCCTCTAGAAAAATGCCCTGACTGTCCACACTTGAAACAGTGTCCACACTGGTCACCTAATCCTTGCTCTTTACACACCCCACATCCTCTCTTAGCACTTGTTTTAGTTTGGTGGGCAGGTCCCTTGGGGTTAGCTAAGCTTTTCCTGATTTCAGCCATTTCTTCTCTAAGCAACTTGACTGTCTCATAAAGCTCCGATTCTCCCTCTTTAGCTAAAACAGGTGCTTTACGGCTTTTAGGCTTCATAACTTCAGCTGATTGCTCTCGATTTCCGACTCTAGCCTCAGCTACATCCTGACACTGACTATCTCTCATGTCTGTTCGTAGCTCATTCACTTTTGGCACTTTGCCAGTGATGTTCTTTCTCTGCTTGGACTGTCTCTCTGACTCAACACTAGCTGCTTCGTTCATCTTGTCAATGAGTACCTCATCCGTCACTGTCAGGTCATCAAGAAAGGGTTTAAGCTGGAACTTAATGTGGTCACTTAATAATCCAGTACTAACTGACCTCAAGAATTTCTTCTGAATAAGCTCAGGACTATACTGTTCATCTGACCCGACCTCTCTTGAAGCGAGCAAAAGTCTCTCTTTTAACTCAATGGCTCTAAACAGGAAGTTTTGGGGTGACTCACGACTGTCCTGTGTCATGTTGACTAGTCGGTGATACAAGTCTATTGAACTGTCCTCTTTGAAGTGTCCCTTTAGTATGGTCTTTAACTGGGTAAGGGTGAGGTCACTTTTTATTTCAAGCATATCTCGAATAGCCAAACCTGGGCTGATTGACTTGACCACCGCCTCCACAACTTCAGCCTCGCTGTGTCCCCTACTAAGGCCTCTGTCAATCTGATGCATAAGGTTTGTGTACGAGAGCCGGTCTTTCTGCCCCCTTTCCCCTATCTGACCACAAATCTTGAAATCTTTCCTTATTGTCACTTCTGGGAGTCTGTTCACAGCTGCAGGTGGCACAACTTGTGGAGCTGGTGGTAGGTTCGGTGATGCACTGTTCACTCTCTCACTCAACCTCCTCACTTCATCTTGCAGAGCTTGACTGTTCTTCTGTAGCTGTGAATACTTCTCTGCTAGGCTCATTTCTGTTGCCATTTGCTGGATATCTTGTTCTGTGTTCTCTGCATTTTCATCTGTCTCTGTGTCTTCATCAGTTTCTTTAATCTGTTCCACTGATTTTAATATGTTCTTGAGAAAATACAAAGCAACATCCTCCTCTTCTGTATTAATAGTACTGTCCAAAGACTCTATGATCCGACTGATTAACGCCCGTCTTGTTGTGACATTTCCACATGAGATCTTGGCCAAGACACACACCTCTTTCAGCTGATCCAGTTGCAGCAGCCATAGTCTCCGTGACACTGTGTCTGCCAGCTCCTCAAGATCCTGCATGTCGGAGGCCGCCGCGCCTCCGAAGCTGTGCGTTCCCGTCGTCATCACTCCAAGCTCTCTGTGCGCGTTCTCGTCACACTTAACTCGACGTTAATTAATCCCAGCGGTGCCTCCAATATTTGTTGCACACTTGGCTACAATAATTGAATGTCCAGGCGTGCATAGGTGGGTTCTTTTTATAACTTTAATCTAGCGGTCAATACAGTCACACATTGTGGAGCCTACCGTCCTGTCTAATGCTTCACCCCCGGTCTTCTCGAAAAATCTGCGCGCTCTTTTTCCCCCGAAGACCCCGAAGCTGCCCCAAAAATGCCTGCGTGAGCCTCACTCATTTTAACCACCAGCAACACACTAAAACATTACATGCAAAATAACAAAAATAAATAAATTAAATAAGAGAATGGGGGGGTCCATGTCCCTATGCATGCCAGGCATTATGGGTCCCACACGAAGCTGCTTCTGCTTTGTCGACCATCGACTGATCTCCTGAAAGTCCACCAGCGCTTTTTAAAAACTGAATTTTTCATCTATGGAGGGAGTAGACGGCAGATGTTTCCACAGATGTTCTTCACCAGTGGTCAGTGAGTGATGCAGCAGATGAGCGGGAGTTGACTGGCTACAACCAGCTACTGTCTCAATGTCTTCAGCCCATAGTGTGGATTCTCTACGAGATCAGACAGCAGCTTCACTCCTGAACCCTGCAGCTGGTTCCACTCAGGTCCAGTTCTCTGAGATGGGAGGTATTGGACCTCAGCGCCGAGGCCAGAGAGTCACAGCTGATCTCTGATAAACTGCAGCACCATAATCTAAATAAAGAAGGGAAACTTTTATAAGGTAAGGTTATAAGTGAAACCAGTATTCATCTGAAAGGTTAATCAAAGGCATGATCTGTAAATATTTAATTTAGTTACAGGTTAAAAAATGATAGTAATATGTAATTACCACAATTCCAACCTCTCAGGTTTGCACTGTTCCAAAGGAGAATATATATTGTTCTGGCCCTCACTCTTCCCAGGTTCTCCCACCTCTTTCCCTCCCATCTCATCATGGAGATCCATCTCACCTGTGGCTCATCTTTAAAGGCACAACCTGTCTTAGATGACTTCCTGTCTCCCTCACCATCTCCCTCCTCGTTGGCTGGTGTCTACCAGGCACCCTCACCTAGTTTTGTCTAATTTTGGTTACCATCTGTCAGCTTTTTCATTGTCCTTAAATCAATTTATCATGAATAAGTGGTCCCCGTGTGGCCCCCCCTCCTGAAGGAACTGGGCACAACACACACACTCAGAAAGTGTGAGGACCCTCGGATGGAATAATGGACATTTTTGAGAATGGTGTTTACCTCAGAGTTTCCAGTCGGCAGTTTGGAAAGTGGAGAAAACCACAGAGCAGCTCCACTCCTGAATCCTGCAGCTGGTTCTGACTCAGGTCCAGTTCTCTGAGATGGGAGGGATTGGACCTCAGCGCCGAGGCCAGAGAGCCACAGCTGATCTCTGATAAACTGCAGCCACTTAATCTAAATAAAGAAGGAAAGCTTTTATAAGGTTATAAGTGAAACCGGTATTCATCTGAAAGGTTAATCAAAGGCATGATCTGTAAATATTTAATTTAGTTACAGGTTAAAAAATGATAGTAATATGTAATTACCACAATTCCAACCTCTCCGGTTTGCACTGTTCCAAAGGAGAATATATATTGTTCTGGCCCTCACTCTTCCCAGGTTCTCCCACCTCTTTCCCTCCCATCTCATCATGGGATCCATCTCACCTGTGGCTCATCTTTAAAGGCACAACCTGTCTTAGATGACTTCCTGTCTCCCTCACCATCTCCCTCCTCGTTGGCTGGTGTCTACCAGGCACCCTCACCTAGTTTTGTCTAATTTTGGTTACCATCTGTCGGCTTTTTCATTGTCCTTAAATCAATTTATCATGATTAAGTGGTCCCCGTGTGGCCCTCCCTCCTGAAGGAACTGGGCACAACACACACACTCAGAAAGTGTGAGGACCCTTGGATGGAATAATGGAAATTTTTGAGAATGGTGTTTACCTCAGAGTTTCCAGTCGGCAGTTTGGAAAGTGGAGAAAACCACAGAGCAGCTTCACTCCTGAATCCTGCAGCTGGTTCCCACCCAGGTCCAGTTCTCTGAGATGGGAGCGATTGGACCTCAGCGCCGAGGCCAGAGAGCCACAGCTGATCTCTGATAAACTGCACTTAATCAAGCTGAAAAATGCAGGATGAGGTTATACGGTGCAGGTCTGCATGTTATCTGCGTCAGTACTAAACCTACGTTAGTTCTTAGTTGGGTCAGACCTGAATTCACGATATTCCAAGGAATTTTTTTAATGTGGTGCATCACAGCAGTGTTGAGAACAGCCTCACTTCACCATCTTAGCAGCTGGTATATAGGTAGAAAAATGAAGACTGACCTGAGCCTCTCCAGTTTACAGTTTGGACTCTCCAGTCCAGAACAGAGCCGCTTCACTCCTGAATCCTGCAACGTGTTGAAGCTCAGGTCCAGAACCCTCAGATGGGAGAGGTTGGACTTCAGAGCCGAGGCCACAGAATCACAGCTGGTCTTGGATAAACTGCAGTCCCATAGACTAAAATAACAATTATTTTGAGAGAAGACAAATAAAAATCAACATGTACCAGAACAAAACACAGCTTACAAGCAACAAACCTCTGGTCCTGCACCGGCTTATCTGCCGTATGTTCCTATTTTGGGTTCTTTCAGGGCGGTTGGACAAGATCTACAGCGTATGTAAAGTGTGTGTGGGTCAAAATACCTTCCAAGTTTGTGAGACCACATTTCTCAATAGCACTCAACTCTTGTCAGGAGTTGGGACAAAGCGACCCACTCCTGATAGCTTGTGGGCGATGCTGCAGCGACCCTGCAATCCCTACACTCTCTGGTGAAACCAAATCAAAGGTTTGAGACACTGCTGGATGCTGGAAGGGTGGCTATAGTCTGGACGCATCGTTCCCCTGACTGCACAGTTCTCCAACAATGATTGGCAGCTGCTGTCACTTGTTCTCCAGATGAGAGAAGGAAAGAGAGCCACCCCACAGTGTGTTTGATTGCCCCACTGCAAGCTCAATGCTGCCAGAAAACATTGCAGGAGCATCAATTCCCCTCAGGGCATCAACTAGGACCTCAGGAAAAGGTGCAGCTGCCACCTACTAGAGACAAGCACACTGAGCTGAGATTCAAAGCCCTCTCCTCCCAAGAGAAGAGCTTGTTTGTTGGAGGCTCTTCTGGGCGATACCTGGTGCCACAGCTCCAGCTCAGCCCGTCTCTGGAGCTGAGGTGGAGCTTAGCAAGTTTCATGGTTCTCCACCACTTCCTCTCGCTGAGGACCTTCTCAGCTGGTGGTTTCTGCTCCACCTTCCAAGTTGAGCAGGTGATACTTCTGCATTCCTGCCACCAGGGTCTCTGCAGAAAGAGTCTTCTCTACTGTTTTATATTAGATTTTAGAAAATTAGGATTTTTGGTTGATGTCTTAGATGTTGTTGACTAAGAGCAGGTTTTTCTTTAATAACATAGAAAGATTCAATGAGAAGAGCAAATGTATTATTTTATGAGCTACTTCCACTACTATTATATACACATACTTCCATATTGTCTTAGATTGCAAGCTGCATTTATTGCATCGTTCATAGAAAGTCATATTTGTGAGGAGAAAAACTCAATAAGGTCATTTTCTTTAATGATCATTATAACAGAAGGGGGCAATGAACAAACAGATTTATATAAAAATGTGTGAAAACTTATGGATGGAAACCTTTTTAAAATGGTTGCATTGTGTAGAATCAGTGTAGAATCAACTTGTTGACTTCTGATTTGGACTCCAATGGAAGTGAGGTGCAACAATTGTGGATGCTGAAAGCTTCAGATCTTCATGAAGGTTTCTGTGGTTGGACTGACCTGCTGCCCCTTTAAGAGGGAGGCAGGTTTGGGCTTCTGGCTGGAATGAAGCCACCTAAGATGAGAATGACTGCAGGCTTTCGGTACCAAGGTTTAACAGGGTGCTCACTTCACACTTGGGCTTTTCTCTTTTTTGGGATGGCTTTTCTCAGGAGAGAAGGGGCATGGCACACTGCAGCAGCTTTCTTTTTGGGGTTTTCTAGTTTTCCTTCTGATCTTTAAAAGACAGGAAGAACCATTTTTGATTGGTCTGAATGTTTGGGCGGTTTTGTGGCCAGCCTAAAATAAAACAAGACAAATCTACAACTGATACTTCCTTTCTAGTCATTGATGACCATCCTCACATGGGACAGATTTCCACAACCAATTTAATACTGCAAATCTGTCCTGTGTGGTCTTTTTTCTGAGAACTGTAACACTACGTTTATAACAAAGATCAAACATGGAAACAGTTATTGTCTAACTAGTTACACCTGGGAAAGTACTGGATCATCTCTGACTGACCTGAGCGTCTCCAGCTCACAGAGAGGATCCTGGAGAGCACCACAGAGCAGCTTCACTCCTGGATCCTTCAGCTGGTTCCAACTCAGGTCCAGTTCTCTGAGATGGGAGGGATTGGACCTCAGGGCCGAGGCCAGAGAGTCACAGCTGATCTCTGATAACCAGCAGTCACTCAGTCTGGATAAGGAATCATGGCAAGAAATGATCTCTTATTGGAGGAAAAGTCATGTTACACTTGCTCAAAATCATTATTTCATTTTATTTCATTATTTAATCAGGGCCCTTGGAGTCAGGAGAGCTCTGGCCCCACTGATAAACTGGGATATTACAGCAACAACATAGTTAAAAAGTATCTATAAAATTAACTTTCAATGGCTCATTTATACTCATACTACACTTCTCTTCTCCAAAAGTCAATGGAGTTTATCTTGAAGCCTTTCATTGTTTAGTTATGTCGAAGATAAAAGGAAGCTGACCTGAGAGTCTCCAGCTGACAGTTTAGACTCTCCAGTCCAGAACAGAGCAGCTTCATCCCAGAATCCTCTAGACTGATGTAGCTCAGCTCCAGAACCCTCAGATGGGAGGGATTGGACCTCAGCGCCGAGGCCAGAGAGCCACAGCGGATCTCTGATAAACTGCCGTGTGACAGCCTGGAAAAGGAATAAATGGGGCAAATAAAAACACATTTCTAAATCTGAAAATGAAGAGAAAAGCAGAAAATGTAAAGAAATTTAGAAAAGACCAACAGAGGCCTCCTGACCTGAGCGTCTCCAGTCTGCAGTTTGGATGCATCATTGCAGAAGACAGTAACTTTATGCCGGCATTTGTCAGGCTTTTGTTCCTGCTTAAGCTCAGCTCCCGTAGATGAGAAGGGTTTGACATCATTGCTGAGGCCACAACTTCCCAATGACTCGTTGAAAGAAAACTATCAGCCAGCCTGTTGTGTATGAAACAAAAATAGTGAGTCAAACTTTGGGATTTCTAATCAACTTATCTGAGAATCTACCTCAACACAAATGTAGCTCATTTCCTGGAAAAGCTAAATTCAACACCGTAGAGCAACAGTTTGAACGACCATCAGATCTGAAATGCAACTGAATTATTCTTAACATTTGTCTTATTTTAGAACAGCTCATAATTACTCAATATTTAAAATGATTATAGCAAATGGTTTAAAGAAACGTGCACCTTTTTATCTGTCTATCGGCTCTTTGGATATTTTGCATTTCATCCAATTTGTACGATGGTGCGTCAAGTCTTAATTCAGCGATCCGATCGATGACATCAGAGTCTCTGGTTGCATCGATTGCCCTCAGCTTCTGTTCTATCTGCCTGTTTCCCTTCAAATCATTTTCACTGCACCTTTTGTTGCTAGTGATGAAGTTGCCACCTAACGGGTGTGGAAAGGCTCAAACAACTTTGTGGGTCACATAAAGGCTCCAAACGGAACCGCCACAAAGACCTAAAACACCCATTTAAACCAACGAGGCCGGCTGTTTTTACGTTGAACAAATGAAGCAAAATAGTCACGTGTCATTAGTTAAAATGTGTTTTTCTGTCGTTTGAATACGATGTATACAAACAAACAAAAGTGATCTAATGACATGACAGTAATTTCATGATAGTCAGTTAACTTGTGGCTCCTATTATTCCTGCCTTATGTTGGTTTGTCTGGATTGACCTTTGAACTTATATCCAGCCAGTGTTGAACATTTCTGGATGAATTGTTGTTGTTTTTAATTTATGGACGCTGCAATGGAGATAAAGAATTGAAGGAATGACCACTGGAGGGGGTATTGCTACCTGACATGATCCACTCGCTTGATTTAAACGCCGATGTCCGGCCCCAAAAATCTTTACTTACACGAACTTCCTGCAGTTCCTCACAGCTGGAATCAGGCGACGTCGTCCCTCCACTGAGGTGTTGTACTGCAGCAGGTCCAGCTCATCCAGAACCTCCTCTGACATCTGCAGCAGGTAGGCCAGAGCTGAACAGTGGATCACTGACAGTCTCCTCTTTGATTTCTTCTCTGACTTCAGGAACTCTTGGATCTCCTGATGGACTGACTGATCCTTCATCTCCATCAGACAGTGGAAGATGTTGATGCTTCTGTCTGGGGAGATTTTATCACTGTTCACCTTCTTCAGGTTGTTGAGGACCTTCTGGATGGTTTCTGGGTGGCTGTCCCTCTGATCCAACAGTCCACCCAAGATCCTCTGATTGGACTCCAGAGAGAGACCATGAAGGAAGCGAACAAACAAGTCCAGGTGGCCATTTTCACTTTTGAGAGATTTCCTTAGTGTTCTCCTGAGGAAGTCATCAAGAGATGTGATTGGTTTAGAATATTTTAGGAACTGATTTATAACCGCTGTGTCTTTCCTGGTGTAACGGTGGAACATGTAGACGGCAGCCAGAAACTCCTGAATGCTCAGATGAACAAAGCAGTAGACTGATTTCTGGAAGATCACACTCTCTCTCTTGAAGATCTCTGTCAAACTCCTGAGTACACCGACACCTCGGAGACGTCCAGTCCACATCGCTCCAGGTCTTCTGAGTAGAACATGATGTTTCCTTTCTCCAGATGTTCAAACGCCAGCCGACCCAACTTCAGAAGGAGTTCTTTATCAGCCTCAGTCAGTTCCTCTGGTCTCTGCTTTCCTCCATACTTCTGCTTCTTCCTCTTTATCTGAACCCTCAGGAAGTGTGAGTAGAGGTCAGTCAGGGTTTTGGGCAGCTCTCCTCTCTGGTCTCTGGTCATCATGTCCTCCAGAACTATAGCAGTGATCCAGCAGAAAACTGGGATCAGACACATGATGTGGAGGCTCCTGGAGGCCTTGATGTGTGAGATGATTCTCTTGGACAGATCTTCATCACTGAACCTCCTCCTGAAGTACTCCTCCTTCTGGGAGTCAGTGAAGCCTCGTACTTCTGTGATCCTGTCAACACACGAGGGAGGAATCTGATGGGCTGCTGCAGGTCTGGAGGTGATCCAGATGAGAGCTGAGGGAAGCAGGTTCCCCTGGATGAGGTTCACCAGGAGCACGTCAACGGACGATACTTGTGTGACATCAGAGATGACTGATGCTTGTTGAAACCCAGTGA
The DNA here is from genome assembly GCF_003711565.1 of Takifugu flavidus. Classification (NCBI taxonomy): domain Eukaryota; kingdom Metazoa; phylum Chordata; class Actinopteri; order Tetraodontiformes; family Tetraodontidae; genus Takifugu; species Takifugu flavidus. Next base: position 3,843 of record NW_026621928.1, on the reverse strand, counting down.
AAATCTGCTTTCATCCAGGCCATCAAAGATGAACAGAAGTTTCCAGACAGTCAGATCTTCTGCTCTGATCTTCTGTAATGTTGGATGGAAAACATGAAGCAGTGAGAGAAGACTGTGCTGCTCATCTCTGATCAAGTTCAGCTCCCTGCATGAGAGCGGAAGCACCAGACTGATGTCTTGGTTCTCCAAACCTTCTGCCCAGTCCAGACTGAACTTCTGCACTGAGAAGGTTTTTCCAACGCCGGCGACACCGTTGGTCAGAACCACTCTGATGTGTCTCTGTTGCTCAGATAAGACTTTGAAGATGTCCTGGCACTTGATTGGAGTGTCCTGGATGTTCTTCTTGGAGGTTCTCTCAAGCTGTCTCACCTCATGTTGTGTGTCCACCTCCTCACTTTGTCCCTCAGTGATGTAGAGCTCAGTGTAGATCTTGTTCAGCAGGGTTCCACTTCCTGCTTCATGAGTTCCTTCAGTCACATGTTCACATCTTCTCTTCAGACTGATCTTATGACCTTCTATCACCTCCTGCAGATCACTTCCTGAACATAAGTAAACCAATGATTTCCATCTATAATAAATCATCAACACAACTACAAATTCATGACATCACAAATTAAATCTCATATTGAACAGTTTTACTTTGTTTGGGCTTCATTTCAGCATCTCCAGATCTGCTTCCAGATTGTGAACAAGAGGACTCTCCTGGTGGAGCTGACTGGTCCCAGTTTGATAGGATGTGCTCCCCCCTCTCACTATGAAACACATCTCTATCAGTCCTTTGATTTATAGGATGAAAGAACCTGATCAAGACTCAATATTGTTCCAGCATTTATGTCTGAATTCATCTTTCAGTTTAAAACCTGATTCTTGTTTCTAATCAACAATATTCACATTAAGTCTGTAACTATATGACTGTCTGAGGTTTAAGTGTTAAACATCTCCAATAATAAACTCACAACCTGCTGCTGTTAATGTGACTAACAGCTGCCACACAAACACATCATCACGCTTTAGTTTTCTTACATTTTGTCTGAACTTCTGAAGTTTAATATTCTATCTTTGGACCGGTCACTCTTCAGGGACACACAGCTGGGCACTGTGGACTCTGCTCTGTCCTCGTCCATCCTGAGGAAACATCAGAAATAGTGATGAGACTGTGATGAAGGTAAATAATCTGTAGAGGTTGGAGTTAAATAATCCCAATTCACTGCATTTTTATCAAACAGGAACATTTCTAATCCATTCTGGATAACAACTGAATCAATAAATCAATGATGTCTCTGTATCATTTTCATGTTTTCAGAGTTTAAGCTGCTTTTTTTAACTGTTCCCTGCAGTGAGAAAAGAACTGGCACCTTTTCCAGCCCCTCATCCTGCAGCACTGAATGTGCTCTAAAGTTCTTTCCAGAGCAAACGTCTCTGCACTTGCAGCAACATGTTGTAGTCATGGATCCGTGAGGAGAACCGGATACAGGAAACGCCCCCACTTTGATCCCAAAACCCAACTGGTGGCCAACGGTGGTCCGGCAACGACGGGGACGCTGGTCCATCGGGCCGACAACACTGGTTTTCCACAGGCCAACATGGTGAAAGGACTGTCTTCAGCTCAGCCACTAAATTATCTGGTGCTACATAAACATGCTAGTCAGGACTTTTTAACTTCCCTCCTTTGTTCCCCTCTTCAATTATTTCTATGATCCAAGTCCTCAAAGATCACTGCTCTATTTAAAATAGATGAAAGAAATGACACCCACTCCTGCATTTCTTTCACAGTGGTTCCACAACATCGAACAATAAACCACTGTGAGAAAACGTGCAACATGAACCCAAAATCCTGTTGGTGTCCTGTGATCCTGTGTGGATTTATTTAATTATTTTTAAAGTTTATTGTCTTAAATAATACCAAAATATCCAGCTGTAACCTGGACTGTTGAACAACTCTAATAACTTGATGAGCTTTTCACCTGTCACAAAATGTTGCTCTTCCTGCTTCGTCTGAACAGAATAGTTTCACTTTTACAACCTAATCAACAGCTTCATGGCGTATATATTACTACCATTAAAGCATTCTGGGAGGGTTTAAAGTTATTTTAGGATCAGTAGCAAAGAGCAGAAAAATAAACTAAACTTCACTTAGAAAGACTATTCAACTATAACTAATACCAGACTATAAGAAAGTTAATTAAGAACTATTAATTTATAATGTATAACGATGTTTTGTGCTAAAACTAAATATGAAGTCTAGTTGAATCAAATCTTGATTTTATCTCCAAACCCAACTGTCAATTCTTTTCAATAATACTCTTCGTTTCCACTCACCTTGTCGGTCTTCAGTCTTCCTGCTTAGTCTGAAAGGAATACTTTGAAAAACTGGTTTGTTGGGTTCCCAGTTTCTGGGACCGTTGTTGCTGGTGTCTACCTGCAGGGGGCGTGGAGGAGCCGCTCATCAGCCACAGCTGGCCCCGCAGACACACGCACCTGCGGTCTCTCTTCAATCTCCCGTTAGATTTAAGGACAGAACTCCCGTCTGCCAGCGGCGGAGTGTTTTCATCGCCAAACCCTGACTTCTGTGGCTTGACTATTTTTGAGAGTTTTCCTCGCGGACTTGTTTTGGACTCTCTCGAGGTCTCTCCGCCTCTCTGTGAACGCGGACCGAACTGTTCTTGTTCACTTTAAAATAAAGACGCTTTTCGGACACCATTCTCCGCCATTATTCAACCTGGTTAAATAAATAAGATTTATGATGCTTGACAGATTTGAAAGACTTGTTAAAGCAGCATATTTCTGCAGCCCTGGAGTCCAGGAGGAGCAGCAGAGGTCAGAATGTGTCGGAGCGCGTTTAACTATTGTCTGCAGTTCCATGCGTGTCCACCGGGTGGCGGTAAAGCACCACGTGATATTTCTCCTTTTTGGAACTTCTTCAGCTGCGTTGAGCTTTAAATCTTCACCTGTCGCTCCCTTTAAGCTCTAAACTTTGCGATTCTGTGTGTAGTTTGTTGGTTTAAATATTTTTGATGAATTCTGATGACGATGAGTGAAACTGTCAATGACCAATAGAAAGTTTGTCCATTTTTCTACTGTGTCACACATTTTCATTATTTGTCATTTTTGGGTCTAAACTGGACCAGTTCTGTGAGCTGTTTTGCTTTTTCTGTGGACCAGATGTTCCAGGCAGGTTCCATCATCGGACACAGACGGAGACAGGTCACGTGACACAGTCAGCCTTTAGTTCTTTATTACAGGAGGATCTGGTTTATATACAGACACGTATCTGCAAAATACTAAAAAGTCTATGAACCCAAAGTACTAAAAGTCTACATCCACGCACACGCGTGTATTAAGTGTTTATACACACGTGTGCGCGTACGTGCACACTGTATATTCATCTTATCACTCCCGTCAGAGAAGCACGACCACAGTTCTTTTGACACAGATGATTTATTGGCACGACATCGCCGTAAACGCCATCACCACCGTCGAACTGTTTAGCACAACACACAATTAAACAGGTTTCACATATACAACACGTACAGACGCAACATAAGAAAAACAGATTACCTCGCTGGCTGCACCCCTGAGGGAATGAGTCCACCATGAGCAAAGAAAAACGTCTTAAAAAGAATGTCTTCTGCAACTTCCTCTTCTTGCAGTATTACCTCAAATAAAAGTTCGTGGAGTGGAGTACCACATTAAAGGTCTGTCACTAAACAAAGAACAGAAACCACTTCCGCCTGTATTATGTGTTAAATAAAGGAATTAAATATTCATAAAAATAAACAATGTTAAATAAAATATTCTACAGACATAAAATGACAGCATAAATGATATTTATGGCAGTTAAAC